>NW_005841988.1:2117250-2120188 GCF_000455745.1 Alligator sinensis
AGGAATGCTCTGACCAGCATCACAAATGTTGAACCCAAAACTGAGCCAGCCTGTGCATCTCCTGTTCAGACATCTACACCTGTCAATGATTTGTCCAAAACAGAGCACACAAAAAGCTCATTCAGGATCCACAGAATGAGGAGAATGGGGTCAGCATCAAGAAAAGGGAGAGTGTTCTGCAATGCTTGTGGTAAAACTTTCTATGACAAAGGTACTCTCAAAATTCACTACAATGCAGTCCATCTTAAAATCAAACACCGGTGCACAATTGAAGGCTGCAACATGGTCTTTAGCTCTCTTAGAAGTCGCAATCGTCACAGCGCTAACCCAAACCCACGTCTTCACATGCCTATGCTAAGGAACAACCGAGACAAAGATCTGATCCGTGCTACATCAGGAGCTGCCACCCCCGTTATAGCAAGTACAAAATCCAACCTAACTTTAACAAGCCCTGGTCGGCCTCCAATGGGCTTTACCACTCCCCCTCTAGACCCTGTACTACAGAACCCTCTTCCTAGCCAGTTGGTGTTTCCAGCTTTAAAGACTGTCCAGCCTGTTCCCCCTTTTTACAGAAATCTACTTACTCCTGGAGAGATGGTGAGCCCTCCAACCTCACTACCTACCAGTCCTATAATACCAGCCACTAGTGCATTGGACCAACATCCCCCTCCAGAGTCGTCAACACCTACAGTGGTCATGCCCACCCCTGAGCTTAATGCTGACCTTGCCCCCAAGAAGAAACCAAGGAAGTCAAGCATGCCAGTGAAAATAGAAAAGGAAGTTATTGACACAGCTGATGAGTTTGATGAAGATGAAGAGACTAATGACAACAGCACAATGGGTAATGATATTGGTCATGACAATCATTGCCATTCTCAGGAGGAAATGAGCCCAGGTTTGTCTGTGAAAGATTTTTCTAAAAGTGATAGAAGCAGGTGCATTTCCAGGACAGAGATAAGAAGGGCAGACAGCATGACATCAGAAGACCAGGAGCATGAAAGAGACTATGAAAATGAGTCAGAATCTTCAGAGCCAAAATTGTGTGAGGAATCCATGGAAGGTGATGATCGCATCCATGAAGTGCATGAAAGATCTATGATTAACAGGCTAGATGAAAATCACAATGAATCTTCTAACCAGGATGTAATTAAGGTGAAGGAAGAGTTTACAGACCCTACATATGATATGTTTTACATGAGCCAATATGGGCTGTATAATGGAGGCAGCGCGAGTATGGCTGCTCTTCATGAAAGTTTCACTTCAACATTCAGCTACAACAGCCCTCAGAAGTTCTCCCCAGAAGGTGAGCTGTGCTCAAGCCCTGATCCCAAGATCTGCTATGTGTGCAAGAAGAGTTTCAAGAGTTCCTACAGTGTGAAGCTGCACTACAGGAACGTTCATTTAAAAGAGATGCATGTCTGCACAGTGGCTGGCTGTAATGCTGCCTTTCCATCACGGAGAAGCAGAGACAGGTCAGTAAATATTAATTGACTTTCTACATTACTAAGTATGTTGAATTGTGTAAGAAAATCCAGTTTAAGGTATATGAAGAAATAGAGAGAGAAACACACATGATAACGACAAGTGACAATCATGATCCCTTGGCATTGAGGGAGAATTATCTCTTTAGGCTTTCACTGTTGCCTGGTGTTCCAAATTGTATATACTGTGCTATCATCTTATATGACTGAATAGATAATAAATGTCATCATTTTTCTGTGTGTATGTGTATGCATGTGAATTGTACAAATGCTTATTACATTTATTTTCCTCTTACTGCGGCTTTTAAATCAGACAAAGCTTCTATTATGTATATAGTAAATTTTATACAGCAGAACTATCTTCATGCATATACATCAAAACATAGAAACAAATGGAATACAAGAATTCAAAGAACTCAAATCTTCATAGGCTTATGAAAAAATGAATAAGAATCAGTAATCATTCTGTCCTCAGATTCTTTCACACTGATACTTAGGACCTAATAAACTATTATAGGGAACAAAACAAATGTTAAAGGTAACAAAATGTTGCTCTCTTTCCATGGGAGAGCCATATACTTTTCTGTCTTATATATCCATGGAGTCCAGCTTTATTTTCTTCTCTGCACATAACCCCCCTCTCACTCTGATGGGAATTATGTACATAGAAATGAGAGGCCAGACCCTTACATATTTTAAAGATCAGCCAGAGTATGTTCTGCTGGGTCTTCAGATGACATCACACTGTAGTTATGCTGCATCAGTACAGAAACAGTTGGGCTTAAACAGAGCCAGCTGGGCCTCAACCTCTTAGGTTTTTGTTATAAAAGTTCTTTTTTATTCCTAGAGAAAATGCAATATAAATGGAATTTGTCAAGGTGGTAGGATAACACAGTTATTCCATACTTGTGAATACAAGCTCTCATGCATGATAATGAACACATTATTGAATAATTGACTATCTTGAATAGGTTGATGCTACGCCTGTGCGAAGCAGCTAGTTTTTGCTTCAGATTCGGATTTGGCCAATTTGGGGGACAGTGATTTGATTTGGTGATTTGAATCACCGTCCTGAATGGATCTGGCTGAATCTGAGCCCCTGCCCACTCTCCCAGCCCCAGCAATGGCTGACCTGCCCGCTCTAGCTCCCGGCACTTTGAAAAGAAAAGCCCCAACTCACCGGGTGCTGCTGGGTAGGGGAGCAATCCCCACTGCCCCACACTGCGTGCTCCCCCAGACCTCCACATGGCTGCCCTACCCGCCCCAGCTCTGGCCCTTTAAAAAAAAAACAAAAACCCCAAAACCCCAGATTCACCGGTTCCTGCCCAGCTGGGGTCGATCCCCACTGCCCTGCACCACATGAGGGGCTCTGTCATGAGCCCCCTGAGGCCACTGCAGGAGCTGGTGGGCCCAGGGTTTTTTTGTTAGTTTTTTTCTTAAAGGGCCAGAGCTGGGGT
>NW_005841988.1:2120200-2120609 GCF_000455745.1 Alligator sinensis
GAGTAGGCAGTGGATGGGGGCTGGAAGGGGTCCCCCCATGGTCCCCTTTCCCCTCCTCTATCCCCCCCCTCCTCCACCCTCTTCTTACGAGCTCCAAGTCTGGCTACAGTGAGTGGGGACTCCCCGAATCATCGAAGCTCTCCAAAGCTTTTCGGAATCGATTTGGAGAGCTTTGAATCTATTCAGACTTTTTTACTGGTTCCCTGATTCAATTCGGATTTGGAGATTCGGCCACCGAATCGGGCCAAATCTCCTTCGAATCAAATCAGCACCCGAAGCTTCACACAGCCCTAGTTGACGCTGTTGGCTTGCATAGAGATGGTCAAAATCATTCTGTATTGCTTCAGACTCCCCTCCCCCCCCCTTTTTTTTTTTTTTTTTTTTTTTTTTTTTTGTGTAAAAATACTCC
>NW_005841988.1:2120640-2139672 GCF_000455745.1 Alligator sinensis
AGAGGAAGGAAATTGAGCTCAGCTAAACACTTCACACAGTTTCTGCATCTTTGTCCACTGAAATTGCTAGGGTTTGTAACTAGAAATGGAGTTATGATATAAAATTAAAGTAATTTAATGTAAAAAAGGTTAGGGAGCCATATCACACTATTTTTTTGGAAGTAGGTCCAGAATATCTCATAATTTCTATTATCAATTATGAAATCCACTAATGAGAAAAATGTGACCATAAATTAGAAAACAGTTATAGGTAGAGAAGAATAAACTAGAAAATTTCCTTAACCAATGAAGAAAGACCATTAGAAACGAAACACCCAAAACTAAATTAGAGCCCCAGTCAGGACAGAGAATCTGGAGTAACTTTAGTGAGACTTGAGATGGACCTATGCCCTATATAGAGAGATCCCATTATAGACTAGGGCTAGGGACAGAAATTACACATAAACCGGTATAAGTGATTGGAAATCAGTTCAAATTGGGAACACAGCAGAAGATCAGTGCACATAAACTACTTTCAAAATGGTCAGAATAGGTTTAAGATCAACCCAGATGGATGTAATATCAGACTTAAGTGATTTAGTTCAAATTGGTTTATTGAACTTCTGTCCCAGATTCCTTCCAGATTCAAGTTAATTCAGTCTTCCCTGGAAACCGTCCCCTTGCAGAGTGGCTGGGCTAACCTTGGCCCAAGCTGTCTGCTCCAGCTGAGCAGGGAGGCATGCCTTAGCACTACCTGACTTCTGGCCTAGGCCACTGTAGGCATGTGGTTGCATTTCGAGACTCAAAAGAGAATGTCTGTTCAATTGCTTATCAGTTCAATCTATGCATCTTACACCAACCTGTGAAGATTGAATTGATTCAGCCTAAGGGTTTTTCTACTGTTTGTACTTAGCCTATGAGATGACTTAAACCACATGGAGTCCTTTGCAACTTAGACATTATACAGGTTTTGTAAGTGCAGAATTTGGCTGACTAGCTGTATTTTCTCAAGCAAATTATAAAATGGCAGTCTTGTAAGAAGCAAAGCCGTTTTGTATTCAACATGGAAAATGAGAATGGGCTAGTTTAGGATTTGGAATGTTATTTGGAATATTAAATTTCAGCAGGAAATGGTTGATTTGATATATTATGCTAATAATAAAGAAGTTAGTATAGTGGATGTATAAGAAAAAGATCATTATGATGACATCAATAAAATATTTATGAAAGCTGAACTTTTAAAGCAAGGGCATAGTTTAAAAATATTTCATGAACTATGTAGGATACCTTTAGCTTATTGAAAGTGATCCATAAAAATAAAATATATGATTTGGAATGAAGAATGCAGGCAGCTTACCTATAGATAAAATTATTATTTATGCATGATTTTGAGTTGTACCTGGCATGGGCGCATCTTTCCTTTCTCACCCCACTAGTAGCATTCAAAGGTGTTTCGGTCTTCCTGAGAACCTGGGAAAACAGAAATCTATAGGCATAGGAAATCCATGAGTTGCAGGGACTTAAGGTAGTAATGATGTATAGTAAAAGCTGCGCTATCCAGCATCTTACAAGCCCGCATGCTCTACTAACCGGAATGCCAGCTTGTAAGATAAAGTGAAATCAGAAGTGCCCACCGTGGCATTTCTGATTTCTTTGAGCCCCCATGGCTGGGGGCAAAGCAGCCTGTGCTGCTGAGCCCCCACATCCCACAGGCATAACAGACTGTGCGGGGCCCATCTCCCTGTCCCATGGGGCCTGCAGGGCCTGTGGGACAGGCAGCAATGTGGCAGGAGGGACGGCAATGCCACAGGAGGGGTGGAGGGATGCCCCAGATGTGGCGGGAGAAGCGGTGGCCGGGGCCACTTAATTAACCGGCATATTTTGTTATCTGACATCCCCCATTCCCAGGGGCTGCCAGATAACAAAGCTTTTACTGTAGTTCAAAAAGTTTACAAGCATGGTACCATTTGGTTGAACACTCGAGTCTGATGTTTTTCCAGGCTCACAGGCCCTCTTGAGTCACCAGAATTTGTCTGGAAATGTGTTACAAAGACCAGGAATTCTCGCAAGATTTCTGATAATTCTTGCAGGTACTTGAGCAGGAAGTTTCATAAAAACCATCTTTATTTCTCACTGTATTTCATCTCACCCGTGTCTCATCTTCTCCAGAACTAGGATTTTTAACAGTGCATGAAAATTAACTAATGTGCAAAAAATGTCAGATTTAATCAAATATTCTTTTCTAATTCTCTCTCTCTCCTTCTCATGTGCTCACACTCACACACAGACACATGCACACATTTATTTTATTTAGGTTTGTGTTGACTATTTGAAACAATGAATTATTTTATCCAAGCCACATAAACGATGCATCATAAAGGATTTTTCCCAGTTTCATTGAGAATCTCAGCTTGTATTTAAAAGGAAATCAGAACCTCAGCCATTCAGGTTTTACCTCTCAGGTTGCAGACTGAGCCTCTAAGATGTAAACTGTGTGCATCTTTGTGCATCTATAGTATCTTATTAGCTCTGCTTTCAAATAAGTGAAGCATAAACCCTGAGAACTGAGAACTTCTGTTTACTTGAGTGGATAGCAACCTTAAAACCTAATTATAACCATTTCACTGTTAATTGCTGTAGGAGAAACGAGAAATATCCAACCAGCTTGTCTGGATGCACTAATCACATTCTGATGCCCCTTTCATTTTGACAGATTTATGTGATGATGACAGGTCTGTCCATTCTGATTGTGTGGTTAGGGTGGCATTCTATTTCCATTGGTCATTTCGGGGGCCATTAAGTCTTATAGCCTAGACAGGCAAATGAAAATAGAATCTAGGCCACCAAATAATAATGGAATGTTACCCTTAATCGCATACTCTCTAGAGTATGCTTTTGGATTAGATAAATCCAGAAATTTTCTGCTATCCTTAAAATTAAAATTGAATGATGTTTCCAGTGTTTCCAGCTTCCAAAATAATGTTGGCCTTTTCCCATCATGTGGCTTACAGGACTTATGAAGATTTTCTTTTAAATGTTTATATAAAACAATTATTTAATAAAACCAGTTGTGAAGATCATTGTGTTTAGTAAGGCAATAAATAGTTTTGACTGATCCCTTTTGTTTCTTCAAGAGACATCTGGTGCTGCATATAACCTTGCCTAATCCAAGTCTGCTTAACCTAAACTTGGTTATATTTCTTAGGCTTAGTGTATGCATAGAAACGCTTCCCTGATGCACTGTTGATGGCCCAGAGTATGGTCTTTTTAAAGCTGGGTTTCAAGGAGTGGAAGACCTGAGTGTACTATTACTTGTTTTAGCTCCATCTACCAACTAACTACATTTTATGTCAAAGTTGTAGATCTCTTCTGATAGGTGTGAATAAACAGGAATGTCCCATATTAAAATAGGACTAAGGACATCAGAATTCTCACTCTGACTCCACCTGTTTTGGATTTTTTTTTTTCGCATCACACGCATTCCTGACTTTATCATTGTATCACAGAGGGAAGATGAGGCAGATCATTACAGTTATTATTTAAAATTTACATATGGTTCTATTATCTCTTATAAAAGCGAGTAAGAGGCTGTTTTATTTAGGTAAGAATCATGGGATCTGGATTCTTTTCTGATCTCATTTTCTATATATCATCTTTCCCACCTACTAATAGAATGGCGCACTAAATCCATTTTTCTGCCTGTGCCAGTATCTTTATTTTCTTGCCTAAAAAGAACAATCTTTTGGTGTTTCATTTTTTTTTAATCTGACTTTTTCTAGAAGCATTTTATTTTTCCTCCTGTACCACTCTTCACCTTTAGCAGCAATTCAACCATATCAGACTCTTTCGATCTTTTCTTTCTACAAGTCAAGATCTTACTGGGTATGCCTTGTTGCAGAAAGGCAACAAGGTTTAAATTTAAGAGAAATCATGCTAAATACGATATTATCAGGCAAGAGCAAAGGTAGAGGTCTTTCTCTGGACAGGAAAGCATCTCTTTTTGGGTTGGGAAGCTGCCTGATAGAATTGAACTAATGTGGACTGTCTTGCATGTTGTGCATCTGAATGAGAGAAAAGCTGCTGGGACAGTTGTTTTTGTAAGAAGATTCTTCCTACAGTTACCCTTCTTCATACATAGCCAGATGAAAAAGTTCGGTCCATGACCAAGGAGGACAGGAAATCTATATGGAACCAGACCTTCCTAGTCCTATTTCCCCAGTCTCAGGCTTTCTCCAGGTTTTGCCTTGACAGGTACTTCTCTTACGTTATGAAGGGTGTCAGTAGTCTGAGGGCTGCTATTCAGAGCAAAAACTCAGGGGGCTACAACTAAGGAAACACCTTTACTTAATAGACCAGGTCAGTGGCAAGAACAAAAACAAGGAAAATCCTTTTCTTGCCCTGTGGGGAGAGGTAGTACCCAAATTTCATATGGATTGTTTTTAGTAGCTGAGCTGGGGAGGACATGCAAAGTTTGGTGTGATGGAGAGTGAAGAGGTAATAAACTGGATCATAGTTGAGTTAACTCAGCTGCATTGTCTCACCTGTAAGATCCTAGGAGTTAAGTATTGAAAGAGATTCAGATTTGATACCTCTGAAAACAGGTGCCACAGATTTTCCCTTCTAAGCAGATCTTGTTAATAATAATAATAATAATAATAATAATAAAAAGCCATCAGATTTTTAAGTGAAAAGAAACAATGGTCTGCTTCACTATCAGTCCTATTATATGCTAATGAGTTAAAATCCACTTTATATCAGTACCAGGAATTTAAAAATCTCTATTACTTGGGGTTATTTGAGAGCTTTGTATTAACAAAGAACACATTGCTCTGTTTTCCATTCCCTAAATTTATGTAAAATAAATGCATTTTCAACATACCTAATCGGAGTTACAAAGCTAGAACTTTTCACTTTGCCTTTCTTTAACCAAAGTAAGAATATTAATTGTTCAGGTTTGTCTTTACATTTTCTCAGAAAGTGAGCATATGTGTGTGTTCTGCAAGGTGGGAAAGGTGATTCAGTCCCATGAATAAATTTAAAAACAAAATAATATTTGCTCAAGGTGACTTATAAATAAATATGAGGCAACTATTGGTGCCAAGTGTGATCATGCCATTTGATTGCTAGTTAAATCAGTCCAGATTTAAACATGTAAACTCCTTGATTTGTATGGAGTAAGACATCTGTATTTGGTTTATTAAAACCTGCTGATGTCTTCAGAACTAAATTTGTGTGGATATAGGCCTCTGGGTAGCTATATGAAAAAAGCAGAGACATATACTTTTTTGCTCATCTGGTTACCTGACTTCCAGCCCTGTACAGGTGTGCTTGAATAAATTAACATCAGATACTTCTGATGAGCCACTGCATACATTATCAACAGAGGTGAAGATGTGAGAAACCTGCTACCTGCCTCCTGTTATCACCTCCTCAACACCACAGCATCCATTTTTTCATCATCCCGCTATGTTTAGAAACTTCTACAGATAACTTTTTAAAGGCTGCTTTTCAATAAATATATGCAATTTTAGGTGCAGATAGCTCCAGAAAATAAGCCACTTAACACCAGTTCATGGTAACTATTAGTATATTTCCCCTAACATAATTAACTGTCACATACAGCATGTTTCCCCTCACTAAGAACAAGAAGAGAACATTTTAAGATTTTAGGTGTTTAATTAACTGTATTTCAACAGACAAAAGAGTTGTCTTCTACAGTGTTTTTGAAAAGGGCCACCTCAGAATATATTTGTACATTTGCTGTTGGGACTGGGAATGATAGTTTTGAGAAAACTACTTGGGCATATAGTATGAGTCTATGGATTAGCAGGTTTCCTTGTGGAGTCACTGAAACATGCTTGTTTGCTTACAGTCATATTAGCCTTTCTTACCAAAGAGAGCCTGTGTTATAAAGAAGTGGATTCTGCTGTTCTTAACACTGGGCACATCTACATGAGATATTTACTGCGGAGTGGACTAATTAGCTCCACAGTAAACATCTTGCATCTACACATGAAGTGCTATTAGGCAGAAGTAAACTAATTAACTCTGCAGCAAGATAGTACTTGTATGCGCCCACTGAGGATTAACTTATTTCATGTGTGGTCTTATTGTAAAGATGTAGACACTGTCTGCTGAGTAAGGTACTAATCAGTGCAAGCAAGGGAGAGTGAGTTAATAATGGGTGGTTTACCAGCTACAATGCAATTCAATTCTATGAGAGATGAGAAAGTGAAAGAAAATGTAGGAGATAAAGGCAAAAATGAGTCAAATACAGTAGTCCTTACTCACACAAGTAACCTAAAAGGGCTGTTTATGTGAGTGAGGCTTGCAGGATCCGGTACTGGCTGGAGGAAGTTCTCTTTTTTGCCCATTTAGTTTATCATATTAACAACTGTTACTGTCACTTTGTAGTTATTTGAGGAGGTTTTTAAGTTTCACTTATTTTCAAGTAATGGTGAGGCTTCCATTCTCTTACTCTGCCCTGCACAGTGCCAGATGTTATATCATTGTATCAACCTACCAAGTAAATACAAGACTTTTCAGTGACTTGCAGAGTTTATGTAAGTAGTGCCCCACAAGCATTAGGCCAGGTGGTAAACATAAGTAGAGCATTAAAATTACTGGCTAAAATTTAGCATCATAGAGGGAGAAATATTTTTCCCTGATGCATGTGTTTAATTCTCATTATTGTTGATGAGAATTACTTGTATGTCTGTGTCAACGGTAGAATATGCACCATGTGTGCATTGTGCAAGTTTCTCGTACACAATTCTTACTAAAGTCTTTAATCCTAACCTACAGCAGATCCACTTCTTCAATCATGAGTCTGTCTTCAGTACAGCCTGTCAACTGTGCCAAATTACATGACAATGCTTATGGTATAGAGTCGTTAAATACATTGAGGAATAGGCTGGTAGCCACATAGTTCACTCTGGTCACATGCAGTGGCTGCAATTAACATACCAGTTACCCCACGGTAGTCAAGTGACTGTACATGTGCAGGCAAAACCTGTCTATGTCCTTAGACCAACACAGCTACAACCAACAGCTCTGTACACATGCAGGACACCTGCTCCAATGTGTTCTAATTAGATTAATCAAGTCTGCTGGAGCATTCTAATTAGAATGCTTCAGCAGCCTCACAGTCGCATGTATTCAGCGTCCCCTCATTCAAAAATGGCAGCAGGGGTGCTTTAAATAAAGCTCATTAAATTAGCTCTAGTTAAAGTGCCCCCGCTGCCATTTTAAAGCATTGGATGCTGAATACACGAGAAGCTACAGGCGTTTTAATTAGAGTGGCTCCCAAGAGCTGCTCTAATTAAAATGCACTCTCCCCTTTCCTCTCCCCCTTGCCCACCCAGGAGTATGTATATAGATACCACTTTTCAAAGTAAATACTGTGGTATCTCAGAGGGTACTACATGGTACTGGTAACTTTTTAAAATAGAGATTACTTGTTTTCAGTTCACTGCCTAATGTAAAGAAAACATAAAGCTTTAATAATGCCTCTTAATTCCCAGCATCATCTTTTAGATAGCCTTATGCTATTTTTTTTTTTGTAATTAAGCACTCATTTCACATTTAAGCTTGCCCTAGAAAGCTTTACTAAAAAAACCTCCCTAACAAATAATTTAACAATTTTGCTATAAGGCTCCTACAAGCTTCATATAAATGGACCTGAAAAAGAAATGGGAGTTTTGCTTTGCCAAAAGTGCACGCTGTCATAAAAAAATTTTGAGGGACTTTGAGTACACAAAGTACTTGCAGCAGGATATGACAGAGGACAAGAAAAGGTTGTGAAGGTGATTTTTAGGGTCATTTTGCTTCATAAACTTTTTTAAGAAAAAGAAAAACAAATTAAACGAAAAAAATCTTAACTTCAGTCACCATGCCACATTGCATTCAAGCACAAGCTGTAAATTCCTGGTGAAAGGATGCTACTTCCAATGTCAGTTATCTTGATTCTAGTACTTTACAAACTTTATTACTTATTTTATTAACTAAAAAAAAATGCTCCCCACTTCCAGGTCAGTACATTTTTCTCTCTCCCTCTCCCTCCTTGTCTTTGGTAAGCCAAAATAAAAAAACAATTACACTTTGGCTGTTTGCAGCTGAAAATACAAATGTGAGATGGTTAATTTTGCTGCCCATAATTCTTAAGTAGTGCCTTCGTGCCTGGCACATAACATGTAAAAGCAAAAAACTATATATATTTTTGTATTGGTAGATATAGATCTAAAAATTCAATGAAGAGGGACAGAAATCAAGTCCTACCCTAGAAAAAGTAGATGGGCCCTTGATCTGTGAAGGAGATGCATGTAGACAATATATTATGTGAGATGCCAAATCAAGATTTCATGAGGAAAGATACTGGCATATAGGACAGCAGATCCTCAACAGAAAGTCTCTCAGGTCTGATAGCCAGATATGGGAGCAACACTAATTTTGCAGCCTTTTTAGTCTGTTCTGTCACAGAGGGGGGCACTGCTGGGTCAGTCGGCTCACTAGTAATTGTGTTTTACAGACTTCTAAAGCAATTGGCTCAGTCAGTCCCAATTCAATAAAAGTGGAGAGCGAGAGCAAGAGCACTTTTGTTCTATTTTTTACTTGAAATTATTTCATTCAGCAGTCTGTCTTTTTTATTACCAGGACTTGACATTAGCACTCCAAGCTATATTAGCATCCATTTCAGCAGTTCAGTAATGGTATTAAAAAAACACTTAACTTCAACGGTGAATGGTTGTATGACAGTACCATAAAAATCCACATTAAAAAAAAAAAAGTATGTATTTGTCCCTGCAAATTATTTTTCACTTGTTTAACCACTTCAAAACTACGCTTTCTTGACTGGCATTGGCAAGGGTTCTTCCTGCATGGAAGGTTACTGTAGAACTGAGAGGCAGCTCCACCAGCAGAATCATAGAAGGAGAAAATGAAGGCATTTTAAAAAAAAAGATAATAGGAACACACACATACACATGCGCACACATGCAAAGCCTCACATTTTGGTAGGTAACCTTCCATTTGTCAAAAGAAGACTGATAAACTCAAAACACCCAAGGTAAAAATCTTTGGCACCTTGCACATTTCTGGGATTTAATTTTGAACCCACCACTCTCCAAACTTGGGACGGGAGCCTAACTACCTTGGCACTGCAGCCTGCTCATAAATGACTGCATTAGGTTCTAAATTTTGATTAAACATTCCGTAATTAATCAATGGTAGACATGAAGCAGTTGGCAAGGTCCAGAGCTGCAAAATGTTTAAGACATAAAACATTACAAAGTAATTAGAATGTGCTCCTTCAAGAGAAGTATTGCCTTCAATAAAGAGGTAAATGATAGCATCATGTTTATTGTGGACGTAGGCAGCCAGTGCAATATGATAAACTGCAGGAGATACACATATCAGTAATCATCCACATTATTAGTGTCATTAATCATAATTCTAAAAATATGACAGCAGCAGCCAACTTTTTGACCAATTTTGCCTCTGCCTGTTGGCCGTTATAACTTCACTAATAGACTGCAGAGCTCCTGTGCTTGGCAGTTTGCATTGAGAATGGAAGGTTAATTATATTTGAGCTGCTGATTCCTTCTCTCCTCGGAAAAGACTGAGCACTTTGACAATCCCAAGAGCTCACTGCTGTTAAACCAGTAAAAGTACTTTATTGAAATTTTCTTTGTTGGTCAGGAATGAGTAGATGTTTCAAATGAGATATAAGCGTCAGGCTGGGACAGCCGCTAATGTTTCTTCCAAAATAATCCTTGGAAAGCAAGCTGAACTCATACTTCCCTTAGATATCTTTGCCTGGTCTCCAGTGAATGGGTAAAAAGTTGAGAATTTAATAACCACTGACAATAGTATGTATGGAACAATCTCAGAGGATTGAAATTGCTGAGGAGTTGGAGGTTTGCGTGGAGAGAGGTTGTTAGATTGTTTAGGATAATCAGCTATCAGTTGATCTGAAAGGTGTACTTATTTAGTAATGTAAAATTGCTAACAGAGGAGCCCTTCTGAAATGCCATATAGTGTTTATTTATGTGTTTCCTCTGGTTCGGTATAAACAAATCCAGCATCTTTACATAATCAAAGCAGTGTGAATGAGAATTGGCTCTGCATAGTGACGAAGAGAGCAGGACGAAGTATTTGTTGTGAAAGCCTAAATCATGCAAAAATAGTTTAGTTTTGGGTTTTATTATAAATTCAAACTTTGAAATAAAATCATTAAAAGATTTGTGACCTTTCAAGCAAATGTTATCTGATGAATTGTTTTGCATCAGTCTTGTAAAAAACATTAGTTTCAGGGCAAAAATGGATGAGGCTAACATTTTTAACTGAATTTCACTTTGAGACTGTATTTTCTTAAACTAAAATCTTGAAGTACAATTCATATGTGGGATGTTAAACACAAGAGACTACACAAATTCCTGCAAGGCCATTGAATTTTGCATGGCTGTTATGGTAGGAAATTAATGTGAAAAGTAAAAGAGACTGATCATAAAGCTTTGATCTTGTAATATTAAATTATGTATAATTTTGTGTGTGTGTGTGTGTGTGTGTGTGTGTGTAGAGTGAACAATAAATTCGTTGAGCAATAAATCCCAACTGGAAATCATTGCACTTTAAGGGTGGAAATCTCTTTTCACAAAGAGACAGAATGAAGCTCTTTGAACCTCCTAAGACATGCAGAGGGCTGGATAGGACCTTGCATGTATCCCTCTTCACTGAGATGAATTTTGCCCTAAAATTCAAAGACATCCTGCAGCAAATGGCCTTGTTCTGAAGAGTTGTGCCTCAGCTCTCATAGAAGGATCTAAATGAGATTAACGTCTTTCCTGTGTAGCAATCTTACATTTAGTTAGCTCATTTTGGAAATATTTAGCAAGCTAGTTTTTTTATTCTAAAATTTCTTCATTGATCTGGATATTACACAAGAGTGCTGGCTATTTTGTAATGAGTCTGTTTTGCTTCCAGGCAGCTAGTAAAGTGTGAGGTTGAAGTGTTGCAATACAACTTCTGTTGGTTTTTGAGAGTACTGGCTAGTACTCTGGTGGTTATGCTTTTCATTTATAATATCTTTTGATCTCTAATGGACAACATTAGTAATATATTAAGAGTGCAACATGACCTTGATGCTTCTGAGCGCACACAGCTGTTGTGAAAGTGTAATTCTGTTCACACCGTAAGGATCGTCTCACTAACACCTCAACAGGTATGTACTGAATTATTGGGCCTTTCAAGAATCCTGAACCTATCAGATTTTACTAAAAAAATTATATGGGTAGAAAATGCTGCTGTCAGATATCAGTTCCTTATTTAACCTGAATGTCTGTTCTCATAGTTGACTGTCTTCACTTCCCAAATGCCATCTCAACATTAACATTTTTTTATGCATTCCACAGTGATGACAAATTGTTTTCTGACTCCAGCTCTGGATTAAGTATGCAAAAGGCATGTTTGCCTCTGCCAACAAACCAATAATTCTCACTAACATCTTCAGAGTTACAACATTTATAAAGTTGCAAAGTGGAGTAAACAAACCATCTGTTTGGCTTTACCATATATGTCATGCTCTCTTATTAGCATATTACGATTCATTTAGTAAACAAAATTGGTGATTTCGTTCATGTCAAAGTTAGAAGGAGCTTGAAGATGATTAACATTCCTGGGACAGGCACATTAATACATTGCTTCCTCTGCAAAGTTAAATGGCTTCTCAGGAGAATCACCCCTTGTTGACAAGATGAGACTGTCAATTTTGTTTGCCTGCCACATTAGGGGCCGTAAGGGGATGGCGAGCTCTGAGAAAGAGGAGCAGTGTAGGCAGCATAATTCACTGCAAAGTGAGAAAAGAAGTCTAATTCTGATAAATGGTCGACCCCAATACATCCTACCTGTTATTACAACAGACGTGCCGTATCTGTGCAGTAAATTAGTTAAACCCCTAAAGAGTTTGGTGGGAGCTTATCTTCAAGTGAATAATTTGAGTGTAGAGGGAGCTGTCTTCGTGACCAGTGTGAATGATTTGTTTCATATTGAAAGGGATTGAAATAACTGGGTTCCACATCTTTAATTTACAAGAACTTGCTTGTCCTTTATTTCCTGCGTTTAATAAGCACTTTTTTACTTTTTTTTAATAGGTGCTGAACTGTATTTTACCTTTTGGATTTTCTTCCTAGAAAAGGTTAATATTTTCAGATTCTATGCAATTTAAAGCCTCAAGAACTGATGTTATTGCCCAAACTGCTCATATATAAAAATGCCATTGTTGCTTTGGGTAGTATAATAGTCTGGTTACTCCCACTGTTCTAAAATATTAACCAAAAAAAGGTAAATTAGACACAATCAATTATGGAGAAATCTTTAACCTAAAAATATTAGAAAAGAAATTGTGGCACTATTTAGGCCAATGGGAGTTTTGATTTCAGTGGGTCAGGGATTTAAGACTTACAGTAGGGTGGCTTGGATGCATGAATGGATTTTTTTTAATGTGTAAAACAACCAGTATGGATCAAAGACCCTGTGGTCGACAGTAGAAAAATTAAATCTATGAATGGGAACCAGATTCCATTTCTAATGAAATTCCAGGAACTGTTTTCTCGTCAGTTTTTTAAAGTAAATGGGAAAACATGTTATCATTCCTTCTTAAAAAAGGGCAGAATTAAGGCAAGATCTCATCTTATAAATGTGGTCACTGTTATATTTAGCCAGATTCTTTGATTTGAATTCCATGACACTCAGCAGTTTTAGTCTGAAGAGATTCTGAAAGAGAGAAAAAATCCTGGGTTAGGTTTCTGTACATTCGTATCTGCTGCACTTTGTGTTGAGTTTCAAGCTTAAAGAAACACGGAGACTGAAAGTGAAATCAAGGCAAAACCACCACTCATTGTCTTGTGCTGGGTCAAAATCACGTAAAATCAACACTGTGTAAACAAAACCACAAATCATGATTTACAACCCACAAGATGAAGATCTGTATGAAACTTGGCCCGTATTTGATTGCAAAGACACAGGGGATAGGAATTATTTAAAGTTGAACAAAAGGATTTAACTAAGATAAGGTGATATTAGGTAAAAGTTAGGCTGGATGACAGGAAAAAAATGAATGAACTGTAGTCAGAAGTGGAGAAAACCATAGAGAAACAGTGAAAGCTCCATGGCTGGCAGCATCTAAACTGAATTGATAAGATACTGGAATATACACTACAAGGAGATGGGGTGGATAGCCTTAGAAAGAAAATGGAAAGGATGATCTAATAGTTCATTTCTGTCTCTAACTTGTATGAAGTATCTCAAATCTCAGCAAGACTTTTCCAAATGCACACCAGGTTCTGGTTTTGTAGTAAGAGAACAAAACAGCTGAATTTTGGTGTGACAGTAGATTTCATAACGAAATATTAGCCTCATTAGTTTCAAATGATTGACTGATACAATTGCCTGAAAGCAAGAAGGGTTATTTTATGCTGTGTTTTTAATGCAATAACTCTACAAATATTATTTTATCATATTACCTAATGCCAGAGTCGTTTATGCTGATTTAGAGCAAAGCAGTCCAAATACCCGCTACTGCAAGCTATTATGCTCTGCTTACATTGAAGAAGTTAGATCTTGGAGCTGGGTGGAATTTTATCAGTGCATCATTTATTTGCCAAATATGTAGTGTTTTCAGCTGAGTAAACTAATGGCAAATTTGGAAGGAATAGTTTTTGGCTACCAAAAAAAAAGCACAGGAAAAGAACTGGAAATGTTGCAATGGTTTATTTCAGCAGTTCTGAAATATTTTGATGCCTGGATTATACTCACAGGGGAAATTAAGCAGCAGTCAGAAACTAGGGTGGAGGTAGCAATGCTGTTAGATCTACAGGCCTGTGGTTATAGTGTTCAGCTAGAATATGGGCGACCAGAGTAAACTCTTTTTTTCTGTCCGTTTCCAGAGCAGGGAATTTAATTTTGATCTCCCATCTCAAGTTTCTTACCAACTGCACCCCACACTATACGATTCTGTGGGATGCAGGCTTCTTTCACTGCACTGTTCAAACTAGGGGTGTAAGAAGCAGGCCGTATTCAATTCGGATTTGGCCTGATTCAGGGGACAGTGATTCAATTCGACACATAAAGCTATGTCTGTCTGAATCATCGAATCTCTCCAAATCGATTCAGAGGGCTTCGATTCGATTCAGAGAGATTAAAAGAGCTCTTGTTTCGATTTGGATTCAGAGATTTGGCTGCTGAATCAGGCCGAATCTTCAGCGAATCGAATCAGCAACCAAAGCTTCACGCAGCCCTAGTTCAAATTATTCAATTGTGCATAAAATAACGAAATATACATCGTAGTAAGGGCTGGAAATGGGTGGCTGCCCTTCCTGACCTTAACCTGTGAAGGTGTTTTTATTCACTTTCTGGCCAACATTTAAGAATATATATATTCTTTATTTTCAGCGATTCTAAAATTTCAGGATTTGTTTCAGAATTGCCAGTGAAGCAAGATATAATAAGAACAGTAATAGTAACGATAGTAAAAATAATAATGGTAATAATAAAAACAGTAGTTATCCACACAGTTCTCTTAGATGGGGGCTTTGCAAATGCCCATCTCTTAGTTAAATGAAGCATTCTGCATAGTCCAATTTCCCCAATTCCCAAGTGTTTATTATGGGTAAAATTTGCCCCTGTGCAGACTGTGAACATAAGAACTTGTAACCATTTAGTCCCTCAAAATTAAATACAAGATGTGCCTGGGCTTTCTTTCTACCTAGTATGTCATGGTGAATTTCACTCCATCTGATTGATTCCCTCACTCACTTCAAGAAGAAATGAAAAGACTCATGCTAAATAAAAATAAACTAAAATAAAGCATTACATTTTTTTCAACTTATAGATATTAAATTAACAGAATCAGACTTTCTGATGAGGGTAGAAAGGAACTGATGTAGGGAACCCAGACTAGATTTATGATCTGTATAAATGGCATGTGCACTTAATTGACCATATTTTCTAGACTTATAATCTCCTTTTTTCCCTTGATGCACAGTGCATCTCTCACAAGAAAAGCTGGATATTAGTAGGTGGACTGGAACCCATGGTAAATTTTAATTATGGGAGAATATTTTTCTGAATTTCAGAATAAGAGTTAGTGCCAGTGGCATAATGCTCACATAAGAGAACTGTCTGTAGTCAATACAGCATTTGGCTTTGTGCTATTATAGACCTTCCAGTCTGAAAGGGGAATGCGATCCTCACTGCCTGACTGCAGCCACAGATTTCATGTTTATCATCATTATCACCATCATTGTTTTAGCAGCACTGTTTCAAGCTTAAGATCATTGAGCTTAGACTGCAGAATTTCCCTCTGGTGTGAATTTGTTCATACACTTCTGCCCACCCTATGACTAATTCATAAATAGCAATGTGGAAGAAGAATATTAATTACATGAAAAATCAGAACCATGATGGGCTTCCTAAATTCATTCAAACTTTGCTAAAACTCCTTACTATTGTAAACAATATTTTAGGACATTTTGAAAAGCAATGCTTCTTTTTTTCTGTGTAAAAATGACCCAGAAGGTGCAGTATTGTGTGGGCTGAACAGATACTCAATGAGCTGTTAGTATAAAAATCTTTTTAGACATATACAGCACTTTTTTGTCTCTAAAATAGGATAGAACTATGTGCATTCAGTCACCACAGTTGGCTAAAGTCTGCCCTCTGGAAGTATTTTTTTTTACCTTACATTTCTTTCCTTATGGCTTTAATTTCTAATTCCCTTTATTTAATATTTACCTCATAGTAGCACCCAGAGGTCTTGCTTGGGATCAGGTCTCGGTTTGGTAGGTGGTGTACTAATGTAGAAGTATGCATCATACCCATCCCCAAAAAGATATCTAAGTAGTCAAGTAACATTCAAAAGCTCAGAGGCTGTGGAGGGAGGTGTGAAGAGAATCTGTTATAGAAATTTTGTATATGATTTCTCTGTGCATTTATACATATACCATTTTTGCTTGTTTTAGGGTATAGCTAAGCCTGGAAACAACCTAGCTAGCTTCAGACTAGGTGCCAGTCACAGTTGTAGCAGTGCAGAGCTCAATAGAGGCTGATTTGCCTTGCTTTTTGGCTCTTCTTCATATCTTCTTCTGAAGTATAGACACACCCTGAGTTATGTAATGACATAAATACTAACCCCCAAATGCCCCACAGCCAAACCTGTGAACCTTGTCTGCTTGTTTGCAGGAATTGTGGTTAGAATTTGGAGCAGCAGAGGATAATAGATCATTTCTGGGACAGGAGAAGTGTGAAAGAGAGTACAGATATTTTGGGGAGGAGCAGACAAAAAGGCTGACATTTTTGGAGTAACAAAAAATGTCTTGCTAAGTATAGGTAAGGAGAGGAGCCACAATAGCAAAGAGCCTTGAAGACCAGGATAAAAAGCTTGAACTTGAAATACTGGGAGCCGATCACATGGGAGGGGAGGGTTAGGCAAGCAATAGGCAAAAAAAAAAAGAAAAAAAAGATAAGCATAGCGGCTCCAGAGGGAGATGAAGTGGGGGGTATGAGGAGGCCAAAGAAGAAAGCTGTGATAATTAAGATGACCTGGGCAACAGTTTTAGGGCTTCACCTATTTCTTCCTTTCTCTTCTTATTTCTCTGATTGCTTGCAAGCATCCCTTTGCCCATACATTCTGTCAGGGGTTGGCAATGTTTTTGGGCAGAGCGCAAAAAATCTCCTGCAACCTCAACTTGTAAGATGTTGGTGTGCCAAGGGCAGATAGCAGGAAAGCCGCAGGGAGCTGATCTTTGTTGTGGCAGCGCAGCTCTGGCCCCTTCCCCACTGTCTGTGCCAAGCAAAATGTCCTTGCATGCCACACTCTGGCACCCATGCCAGGAGTTGCCTACCCCTGCTCTGTGTTTTCCCAGTTCGAAATATTCACTTATCGGTAGCTTTCAACACGCTCATTTTCCACTCCAAAACTCAGCTATCTTTAATTGACACATATTGCTACCTTCCTGCTTTCGGGCCCTTTTCCTCCCTTTTCACACTGCTAGATTCGGTTTAGGAATGTTCTTCCCTTAATTCTCTTCTCTGCTTCTTCCTTTATACATACCTTTCTTGCTTCCATTTTTTTTTTCTTAAACCACGCCTTCATCCACTGCAATTCTTGCACATGCATACAATTTCTCTGTCCATCACAATACACAGGGATCACCTTTCTTTTCCACAGAAGTTTTGAAAATGCTGTTGGCCAGGTTCAGGAAAGCATTCCTCTTTCAGGACAGTACTCATTCATCCACCTAAGTGCTGGTCTGAGTGAGCCTCATTCTTCATGTACCAGAAAAGCCAAAGAAGTAACATGGGATCAGGTCCTACTGTTTTCAGCTCATCATTTACCTCTTGTCTATCCCACCACCAATCAGTCACCCACTATAACATGAGTAGCTGGCAACTTCAGCACACAGTATTCTTAATTCTAATGGAGATTTAACCTCTATGACTTTGGTTTCATCATAAAATTTCAAACCCACAATGTCCAAAAGAATGAGGTTTTTCTTTTAATGCATTCCTATCTAGTAGAATGTTTTTTGCATATGATATTTAGGAATATTAAACACAAGTGAAATAGATTAAGAAATGAATGTAAAAGAATCAATTCTTTTGAACTGTGGTTGCATAATGGAAATCGACTACTATGAATGAACCTATGTTCAGAAGTTATGAACAGCAGAGCTAATGCACTGCCATGAGTTCATCTTTATTATTGCATTACACCTGAATCAATTGATAAAGTAGCTTTTTTTTAAAGCTAGGAATGGCACTTAATTGAATAAAAGTCAATGTAATTATATTAGAAGAATCCAACAATACTGCTGACAGCGGAATAGGGACACTGCTGAACAGAGTGCCAGAACTTGTCCACACATTTCTGCACATCGTTTGCCTGACAGATATTAAGGACTAGTACATAGTTTAATTATATTACTGATTGCCACTGCCGTACGTGAGAATTGAATAAGGGAGGCATCTCTCCTTATCACATCAGCAGGCTTGTGTCTTTTCGCAGGTCATCTGCAGGAAGGCATCCTTCCATTTGGAGACTTAGTGCATCCTTTTTAACCATGTTAATTTATTCTTATCTCTTCATTCAATGATTTTGAAGTTATTTTCACTACACATCTGGCTGCTGTTTTCTCAGCAGCAAATGAAGGAAATAGTAAGTGCAGATGTGTGAGAAACAACAGACAGCTACAGTTAACCCAACTAGTTTTACACTGCAGCAAATTCCCATATTCTTTTGAGTGTGAAATCAAGGGGGAGTGGAGTGGGGAAAGAATGGTAAGTCAACACACAAGAACACTTCATGAAGTGAAGTAGTTGGCAGTTAGTGTTGTGCTGATAAGCAAAACCATGCTTTTACACTCATGCAATAACTCTTACCATAGCTACTTGTCAGCGTATACAGGTTTTGACAGTAAGCATTTCCTGTACCAGGCTTAGCAACTTCCACTTGGAGTCTTATGCCATCTGACACCAGGAAGGCAAGGAACAACAGTGTAGAAGTAAGGAATATAGGGACTACTTCTGTTTATCATTCATTTATGTGCACACTGCATGCATCTGTTTAGAACTCGTTTGTTGATGATGATGATGATGATGCTGTGAATTTGCTTTGTCTAATTTGATTTATGCTTTTTGGTTGTGTGGTTGCTTCAGTTTCCATCAGGATAGCAGTGTAAGTGAGATGATGGCTGACAAAATGATCTCATGATCAAGACTTTTTTTTTATCTGTATTTTGTTGTTTTAAGATTTCATTTTTTTTAATCAGATATGTCTGGATTGGAATGTGAATTTGTTCTCTCTCTTTCTCTCTCTCTCTCTCTTCTCTCTTTCTTCTCTCTCTCTCTCTCTCTCTCTCTCTCTTTGTGATCTCGATTTAGCTAAAGATTAGAAAGCTGATCTTATCACAAGGTAAGCTCAGCCTTCGTAAGTGCAGTGTGGGGATGTGTATAATATGCCTCTGTGCCTACCAAAAGCAGCAGTGCTATTTTTTCTTCTGT
>NW_005841988.1:2139682-2153344 GCF_000455745.1 Alligator sinensis
TTTCCCATATGGGAATAGAACAATAAATGCTATCCACTTTTCTCTGCCCTTGGACATACCTCTCAACTGTCTCTCATTATGAGAAAAATCCTCCATTTTGAACCCAAATTTACCTGAATCCAGTGCAGACTTGGTCAGACAAAAATGAATTGCAGTCTCAGTTTTATACCCAATCCATCGCCATTTTGGGAGCAGTAACCTACGCTTGCAGACAAATGAACGATCATTGCCATCTCAAACTTTTCATGTTTATCACTATATATCATGTACAACAGACATGATTAATCTTAAAATACGTGAAAGAAAATTACGGAAATGAACCCAACGTCATGTTTATCTTTCTACATTTGCATTTGACCCACATTGTGTCACTGCACCATATTTATGTCTTCAGCTGGTTGAGAGGTGTGCTCTTGAGAGATTTCTAAAAATAAAAGCTTCCAATCAGGAAATGCTGCCAGTATCTGATCCGATTTTTCTTTTTTTTTTTCTTTTAATGTTACTGTCGCTCCACAGAGAGAATTTTGGGTCATTATTATGTGCCTTGGCACCCAATTTTTTACCCAGTACTTCTTATCTTTTTGTGAATCAGATTATTCTTTTTATTAAAATTCCCATACACACACATTTTGGTCTCTGATGTGCAATTTATAATGGGTAAGAAGAGCCATCAGGTCATTAATTGCAAGTTCTGGCCCTGAGTTTGCAAAATAAAAATGTGAGGCAGTAGAACGTCACTAATTCTTATGCCATTGATTTGACATCCAGTTGTTTTCATCCTGCATCCTAACAGTTACTTAAAATCAAAGTGGTATACCTAAAGGTTTATAAAATCTAAAACTTCATTTCCAGTATCATAATTAAAATTAACATTACCAAAATAGCATATTCTGTAATGAATCCTCCCTGATATTTATCAAGTGTGTTGGTTTGCTCATTAATTCAGAACATTCAATTATTCTAGGAGGATTTTTCTGTCATTCATGCTAATTGGTGAGGTTCTACTGCACTTAAAATGTATCAGATAAGTAAAAGGCTAATATAAAAAGTGGAGAGTAAAAAGGATTTAAAACAGTAGGCTATATTGCACAGCTACTAAGTTGAGGCCTTGTTTCATTGCACATATCTCTGCTATATGATGACAAAGGCTCTAATCCTGCCAAGCATTTAAGAATATGCTTACCTTTCAGCTCTGGGGGTCTGATCTGAAGTCCTCTGAAATCTGGGAAAGCCTCAAATGTCCCACTGACTTTTAACATATGGTTAAAGCTAAGCATGTGCTTAAGTGTTTGGGGCCAAAGCCTACATCGCTTTTATGGAAGTTCTATTGCTTGTCGCCACCCCTAATCCCCACCCTCCCAAAAAACTGCACTAATCCCCAGCAGTAAGCATTACAACCTGGGGAACAAATCCAACAGGAGGAGGAAACAGGTGACTTTGGGTAAGATTTTTAACAACATCTAAATTACTTTTAGAGGGACTTGTATTCCTAATCCCCATCAAGTCTTTTCCATCATGTCTGGGCCTGATTCTGAGTGCCCTTGCATTCCACTGATTTGTAATTTGCACAGATATTAGAGAGATCAGAATCAGGACCTGTGACTGTGACCTGCCCACTTGTCTTGCTCTTGTTCTCCTGCACTGTATTATTACTACTATTACTTCTATTACTACTACTATTACTACTTTTTTTTTTTTAATGGGACTGTTGGACAGGAAAACAGTAATTCAAGAAACAAGAAAAGCATGTAAGATTTATATTAGCATGGTGTGTGTTCTAAATTTCAAGTGTTAAGGGCTGCAGCTATTGCTGAGGCCAATGGTGAACAGTAGTAGCTGGAAAAGGAAGTGAGATGGGGCTTTGTGTGTGTCTATTTTGTCTGTGGGGCTGGGCTTTGCAGGGGGAGGGATTGTTTGTTTTTGCTTTTGTTTTTTGTTCATTTTGTTTTATATTGGTCATTTTCTTGCAAATTCTTCCATTATAAGACTGATTAAATTTCCAAGAAACAGGGGGCTGCAGAAGCTTCTCATTATGAATTATTGCTAAATCATAAATGTATGCTTTGTTGGGTGCTTGGCAACTGTACACTTAATCACAAATACTGTACATTTTTTTCCTTTCTTCCCTTCCCTCTTCCTTTCCCAGACACAGTGCTAACATAAACCTGCACCGTAAACTGTTGACCAAAGAACTGGATGACATGGGACTGGACACTTCTCAGCCCTCTCTTAGTAAGGACCTCCGTGACGAATTTTTGGTGAAGATATATGGTGCCCAGCATCAGATGGGTCTTGACATAAGGGAAGACACATCCTCTCCAGCTGGTACTGAGGATTCCCACATGAATGGGTATGGAAGGGGCATGTCTGAAGACTATATGGTCCTAGACCTGAGCACCACTTCCAGCATCCAGTCTAGCAGCAGTATCCATTCCTCAAGAGAATCCGATGCAGGAAGCGATGAGGGGATTCTCCTAGATGATGTTGATGGAGCAAGTGACAGTGGGGAATCTGCCCACAAAGCGGACAACCCTACCTTAGCTGTAGGTATGGGTGCTGATGTTCCAGGATCCCTCATGTTCAACAGTGTTTCAGTGAGCAACGGTGGGATAATGTGTAACATTTGCCACAAAATGTACAGCAACAAAGGGACTCTCAGGGTGCACTATAAAACAGTGCACTTACGAGAAATGCACAAGTGCAAAGTCCCTGGGTGCAACATGATGTTCTCCTCTGTCCGCAGCCGAAATCGGCACAGTCAGAACCCTAACCTGCATAAAAACATTCCTTTTGCTTCAGTAGATTAGTTCCAACATGGACACGGCAAATGCCAGCTCTCACAGAGGGCCAATCACATTTGAACTGCCATATACAGTCTATATATATATATATATATATATAAAAAAATATATATATATAAATATACATATATATATATAATCTCTTTTCTCTTTTAACAAAAGAAAGAAAAACACCAGGTGCTTTTTTTTTTCTTTTTCCTTTGTTGGTTTATTTTCAGGGTTGAGAGGGAGGGGCGGGGTCATTAACCTTGGGTTGAATATCCTTAATGAAACCACAAGAAACTTGCAATCAGGCCCATTTTTGTTATAAAATTCTTGGTCATCTCCAAAGAGACAATTTATTCTGCCCATAACTGTTGCCTGAAAAAAAGAAAAAAGAAAAGAAAAAAAAAAGAAAAGAAAAAAGGAACAAAAAAAACAAAGAAAAAAAAAAGCTTCTTAGTTGTCTTTGTGTACTTTAAGCCTTTGGGAGAACCTTCTACTAAGCATGGCTGTTACACTTGTATATATATATTGAGCCCAGAGAGGCCTATGATGTAAAACAATTGTATTGATGGTGGTTTAACTCTTATGTTTTTTGCTTAATTTTTACAGTTACATCCAGCTGTTAGACAAGCAGGAAGAAATAGTTTGCTGGCTAGCTCTGTTCATTTATGTTAGCTTTAATGCACATTTTTAAAAGAAACACGGTCTTGTTTTAACTACCTGCTTATAATATATAAGTAAAACAGAGGTGCTGGCATGCTTTACAGTACCTAATCTGATACAGTTTTTTTGTCTTGTACTATTACATAAATACAGTCATGCACTTTTTCATACACTACAAGGGGACGTGTAATAATATCCATGCTTTTTTTCCTTAAACTATTGCCATACTTTCAATAAGTGTCTTTTAAAAAAAATACACTTAGATAAAAGTGATCCGGTCAGTATGGGGCATGAATGCCAAACAGAAAGTATTAGTGTTTAGTGTTAATACAAAAGTGCCAATTTTGCACAAGTTTTCAGAAAGAAAATATAATTAGTTACCATCACCACAGACTGAGATTTTGTGACCAGAAAAAAAGAGCTGTGGGAGAATATAAAGAACTCTTGGTGCTTTTTTCAAGTGCTGAATGTTATTACAGTCACCACTGCATCCTTATTCTCATGTGTTATGTTAAATAAAAGAGAAAAACAGAATTATGTCTAGAATGATGTGGTGTGACACAGTGGAGGCTTTCCTTTTCTTGAACAATGATAATATTTCAGGCTAGTGATGCCTCAAATACTTACTGCAGAACAAAGCTAGGTACAGTAAATCTAGTTTGGTGCAAGGCCTGGGCTCCTGTGGTGTTTAAAAAAAATATATGGAAAAAAAAGTCTTAACTCTGTCCTTCTGTGAAGTTGTCTTATTTGCAATGGAAAGCGCTGTCATATGATTAAGATGTGTTTTATAGAAGCAATCAAAAGACATTAATGGCAGAGGAATTTCTGAAAACACGTGCTGGACTTTTTATTGGGTAACTTTCCCTTTAGATAAATTAGAGGCCAAAAAAGGATCTCTGGTTTGTTTAATGATTTGTGTTTCACCCACATGGTTTGTCAAAGAAGAATGAAAGTAAATCCAAGAAGAGAGAGAGAGAGAGAGCAAGAGCAAGCAGTTGAGAAAGAGGGAGAGGCTGCTCTCCAAATCTTTTTTGTTTCCGGTGTTTACACATGTTGCTTGAACTGGTAAACCGCACTGGCAGCCTAAGTTACCACAACATACTGACTGAATGATGATATTTACTTAAGTTCAGCCTACAGCCAAAACCATTAAGGGGTGTGTTGTAGATTTTTTTTTAAACCAAGTAATATTTCAGAGTACAATACTTTCTCAAAGAGAATGTATTCCTTTTCTCTATTTAATGGCCTAGAACATTTCTTTTGTTACGCTGAGTCAGAAATGCTCCTTTCTTTCAGATTGTTTTGATCTGTTGTGTATTTTGATCATTTCTAATATTATGTCCATGTGAGCACTCATTCCTGTTAAATTATCAAAAGGAAACTGTTCATATGGATTCCACTGTCTACTCCCCCACCCCCATTTAGGTTTATTTGTATTCATCATTTCTAAGAGTAAGAGTCAAGAGCTAATAAGTTAGTATTTTGGTTTATAGACAATAAAATTAAAAAAAAAATCTTTCTAAAGAGATTCTAAATAGCTCCCTTGAGATTTCTTATTTAAGGCCAGTTTCTGGTCACTTCTTGGTTCTGCACAATGTGTAGAGACAGAAAATGTTTGTGAATTCCACAGAAACCATATTAAAAAACTTTGCGTCTGGTATGTCTTAACAAAAAAGGGTACAACAAAAAGCTGAGCAATTTTGGCTGATTTTTCTAATTTTTATTTCATCTTTTCCCAAAGTCCTAATTTCTTTACTTTTGTTAAATGGAATGGAGAGATCTGCTTTGCTTTGTTTTATGCTGTGTGTGTTCAGTATGGTTTTGAAAGAGGGAATTTAGAACAGTAAAGGTGCATCTTCTAAAACATATGAACCTTTGTAGTGTTATCTGTGCTGCAGTCTTGTCATAATCCCAAGCAATTAGGAATCAAGCAAGATGGAAAGTTTAAAAAAAGGAAACAAAAATTGCTGACGATCTACAGAAAAAAACACTGTTTTGAAGTATGTATGGTATAAATAAATATCTTTTTTTAATGAAAAACACATTTGAGGTATATAAATAATTCTTTACTGAATGAATCACTGTTCTGCATTCTCATTTTACTCTGTTTCTGCTAAAGGTCAAATAGTTTTGGTAAACTAGTTTGGAAACTTTAAACATCATCAGCAGATCAATTCAGCAAATGAATTACACAGAAAACGTCTGTTCGTTACACAGAATGAAATGGAACATTAGAAGGATGTAAGGGATCAGAGACAAATCTCTTGATATTTTGTTAAGCCCTTTAGTCCTGACTTTATTATACCCTGAACTAGTCCTCATTGTGTTTAGGCATTATGGAAGCTGTTGCCTGCTTTTAGGACAGCTCAGCTTTTCTTGGTCCCCACTCTTCCATACTTTGACAAGAATATTTCCTGCCATATCTAGCCATAATTAACTTGCTCTGCCAACACTAGTCATGTCTTATGACACATTAGTTGGTTCAGTGAGAACTGTAAAACTTCCACTAGATTGAAAGCAGCTCACCCCTTCCCCCTTCACATGCATGTCTGTGAGGTCAAATAGTCATCAGATATGTTCCTCAAATGGAACTTGCATGGTTTGAAATTTCCTAAAAAACCCAAAACCTGAAGCTTTTCAGTGGTCCACGTGATAAGGGTTTTGTTTTCGTGCCACTCTTAGGCTGTAAATAGATGTCACATTTGACAGAAGCCTGATTGTCCCCAGGTTTGACTTGGATCAAAACAAGAGCTACGAAGTCATTTACAAGCATCGGTTCAAGTTCCATTGCTGTTCCTTTGCCAGTAGGTGGCCAGGGAGAGCACACAGGTTGGCCAGCTTGTCCCTGGAATGACCCATGAAAACCTCACAGACACACGTCGCTGTCCCAAGAAAAAACGATGGCACATTTTATCCCACATACTTTGGTAGGACTAAGGCAATACAGTGGACTTGTAAATCTGTAGGGTTGTGGTGCAAAATACTTTTTCCTGAGACAAATGCAACATCTATTTACAGTCTTAGTGGATGTCATGAAAACAATCACAACAGTTGGCATCAATGGGCAGTCTCAGCAGAAGCCATGAAGTTGAACGAGCCTGGTGATTTGAACCTACTGTCTGTCCAGATCAGGGCTGAGGTGCAGTGACATGGTATTGTGAGGAAGACTGCACAGCAACCCATGCTGGAATTGTTCTATGCCTAGCTCTTCTGTTTCTAGAGTCATCAGTTGAGGGCACCTTTCACAACAACTAACCAAATTAAGGGGGGAAAAGGCACCAAGTTTATTCTTTTCAAGAGGAGTTTTCCCAATTTTGGTCCAATAGATACTGAAAATGCTTACCAGATAATGTTCATGTTTTGCTCATTTCAGACTAGATGTATTTTTGTAAATATCAAAATGGTTTAGTCCACTTTAGGAAATGTCTCTGCATGCTAAATTTCCTTCTTTAAAAGACAGCCTCTTCTTGTCTGGAGTTTGCTTGGGCTTTTTGTTAGCTTTTTTTTAAAGGAAGCATGTGATACCAGTTAAGCACTATGTTCCTTTTGAAGCCCCATACTAAATGATTTTTTAAAGGAAAGCACTGTGGCCAAAATACAGAAGCAAGAGCCAGTAACTCTAATTACTAATCCCAGTTTTGGCACTGTCTCACTGTTTGGTCTTGGGCAAATTGCTTTACCACTTTGTGTCTGAGTTTACCCCTCTGTGAAAATGGGGATGATAATAATACTACTTACCTACCTCACAGGGATGTTGTGAGGATTAATTAGTTGATGTTTTTAAAGAACTATTGTCAGCGCTACATATTATTACACATTTTACACTATTTAGATTATATTGGTAAACAATGTCTTTGCCTAAGGAAAGTTGAAATGGCTGAGATTTTTACTTTCCCTCCAGCTACTTCCCTATGAAAGGGAGGTTTACAATGCAAAACCAGCCAACTCTTAAACTACAGTTGGCACCACAGTGACATTGTAATAAAGAACATATAGTACAAGCACTTGGTCATAGAGTCACAACTGAATGTGATAAGTTGTGCAAGGTACAGGTTAACAGGCCCATTTAGTACTTTCACACTGCTCTAAAAGATTTCTAACATGCTTTTCAAGAACTCGGCTCATAAAAATGGACTATTTCCCAGGGAATGATGGAGTCTTTACACTGGGGAAATTGTGAGCCATACTTGCTTTGAGTAAATTTCACATATTCTCTTTCTTTCTCTTGTGGAAATAAAACTCTATCTTCACTACTCATTCCAGAAGGCTGTAAACTGCCTTCCCCCCATTTCTTCTTAGCTGTTGTACCCACACAGAAAAAAAGAGAGAGAATCTTATTTGGGGAGAGGGGCAATTAACATTATATTTCAAAACATAAAATATATCCCTGGGAGTGGCAAGAGCTGCTTAACATCTCTGTTTATCAGCTCCAGTAATATGTAATAAGAATAATGCATGTCTTGAATGTCATTTCTTTTTGAGTTTTATCCACCTTGCTTCTTTTATACAACTAAAAATAGAGCAATTATAAGACCTGTGGACATATACAAGGCACAAAATCTTGATTCTTAATGTGCCTCTGGAACACCACGAAGTTGAAGGACGTTCTGATTCAGGGCTACGATTAATGCTAAAGACAGGGACCACTTACAAAACTTTCTTCTTTGGGAAGTCCAGGGATGTTAAAATCAAAGGACTTGAGTTAGGTCAGTTGTTAGAAGTAGCACAAGGATGTCAGCTACCTCAACCATACAGAAGGTCTTTTCAAAAATACATTTGTTTCCACTTGACAGCAGTGGCCTAGAACATTTTCACAGTGTTTTGGGGAAAGGAAAACTGTATTCTAAAAATGGGCACACGCTCCTTTAGGTTTTAAATACTTTTTTTTTTTCTCAAAGAGAATTATTGTTTTCTCCCCTTCTCAAAGCATGTTTCTTTACCTTTCATGTGTCTCTGTTTAGGTGAATTAACAGATTGATTTTTTTTCTTAATTGAAGAAAAGATGAAAAGTCCTCTGTAGTAGGTGTAAGGAGGCAGCTGGAGTTGTCTATGGGGAGAAGGTGAGTGGCAGATGCATGATGGCAGCTGGTGTATGTCGGTTCTTTTTTTTTTTTCTTATGTCACTACTTTGCTGCTATAGTAACACAACAAAACAGTGACTTCAGTGCTACTTTGCTAGATAAGGATCGGCATATCCCTCTGTCATCACGTGATGAGTCCTTTTTCACTCCTAAGGACATAAAAGGAACTTTTTTTCCATACCCATTATTTTTATTTCCATGCACAGCTACATCATATGATGGCACTCACCCCTCACCCACGTGTTAATGCAGGGATGTATCTGTACCAATAACACAGTTTCTGCATCTTCTTGGAATACAGCATTATCACTCCCTAGAGAAGGTCTGTGGCAGAACAAAGCAGTGGCTCCTCAGCTTTGGCATCTTTTTTTTTAAGTCCTAGCTTAATTTTCCTTTCTGTAGCTTTTTTGCCTGGTCACATCATTGTCACCAATGACAGTGAAAACACACACGGAAACAAAGACAAATGTCCTTTTGATCAAGCCATTGCTTGAATAATTTCCAAAACTAAATGCTCACACATTTAGCACTGGAAGGGGGAAAGAGGACCAAATTCTTTGGCCATAAAAGAGTTAACCCTCTCCCCCCCCCATTTTTGGCATGTCCACTGACTTTTGCCAGTATTATTGTTTATCATGATGAAACTGTATTTTTTTTTAAATAGCAACATACTGTTGTTGTCATAAAACTTTTTTTTCATTCTTCTCCTCTAACGCATGGTGTTGTAAATTCATGCGACCTTTACTGCAAAGAATAAATACTGCTTTTTATAGAAGATCTCAAGACAAGGCTTGGTTTGTAACAAATAGTGACCCATTACAAAACAGGAGGAAAAAAACCCTGAGCTGAGCAGCAAGAAGCTTCAGTTCAATTTTACCTCATATCTTTCTAATAACTTACTTGTCACTTTATTACCGTCCAGTAATGTGAACGCTGCTGACAAGACTGTCACACTAACAGCAGACAACACCCTCTCTTCCTTGGCCCAGCTCTCCTGGCTACTTATTGCACTGGCCCTGAAGGGACACAAACTAATAGTGTGCTTTCAAGTTCAGCACTTGGCCATCAAATATAAAAGGATGCGTAATTGCCTGTTTATCCCTTGTGAAGGGGAAATTGAGTACAAGCAGGAGCCAGGCTTTCCCTCTAAGTTCCTTGATGCACACAAACACACACACACACCTCTGCAGTGAGTGAAGGGAGGTCCCATCTGGAGTTCTTCGATTTGTCTTTGGGAAGCCCAAGGCTGCCACCGGCTGCTCTATCCAGCTATCAGGCAGACAGTAACAAGATGACTTCTTAACAAAAGGTCAGCTGAGAAATGCTGTCCGTGACGGCACTTTTGTCTGCTTATGTAGAAACTAATTGCTTTGTATCGGCATAAAGCCATGCTGTGCTTCCTAGAAATAGGCATGGAGGTTTGCTACTGGTGCTACCACTGAAGTTAAATGGTAAACAGGTTGTATGGGTTTTTTTGTAGTTTAACTCATCCTATTGTAAAATTAGGAGCAAAATTCCATTCTCAGATCTACACAGTGTGTGTCAATCCCAGTGCACATTTTTGCCTCAATATGTGCATTTCATGTTAAGGTGAACAGGAATCTCAATGGATCTTGGTAATAGAGATAGGATCTGTTTTACTGATACGAGGAGAAATTTGCCCTATTTTTTTTAATTCAGAAGAGGATTGCTAAAAATTATTGACTTGCTCCTTTTAACTAAGGTCAGCAGAAGGAAATGGAGTAGGAAGATATGATCTGGAAAGTTATATTAGTTTTTCAAAAACTCAGAATTCCAAGTGCATGAAAGCAAGTGTACCTGGGATAGATGCACTGTCCAAACTGCTCTTTTGGCTTTGTTGCAGCTTACCTTTTTTAATCAAAGCTAGACTTAGACTCTCATATAGCTAGTGAAAGCCCAATCCGAAGAAATTGAAACATATTTGACTTGTGTTGTAATTAGAATATATATTTAAGAAACAGTCATTCCTTTTTGTTGTATTTGTGGATCAGGTTGCTATGGGCTGTGAATACTATTATGTCAAATAGTATTGGGGGCTGTAAAAGATCACTGCAATTCCTAAAAATGAAAATGTGAATGCAAACATTCTGGAGTGGAAAATTTTAAAGTGCCACTGTTTTGAGGTAGACAAGGTTCCTTGGGTGAATTTGATATCTTTTATTAGACCAACCCAAATGGTTGGAGAATGGTTATTAAGCAAGCTCTCGGGTTAAAAAAAAAAACTGTTTTGAGGTGTGTTTGCATAGATTGATACTATACAGCAGCTTTTGTTTGAAGGTCCCAGATGCTGGTGTGCTGTTCAATACTCTATTGCAGTTTGGTACTCACAAGAGTAGCTATGTCCATCTCTATAAATACACTACAGCTTTTTAATGATCAGACATGAGATCATTGATCGTTTCCCTCCCCCTCCATTCAAGTGCATCAGAAATTATAATAAAGGAGAAACTATCAGATATTTTCTGAGAGTATTATGGTAAGAGGTGATGGGCTGTTTCTTTTTGAAGTTAAAGACTGACCCCATCATTTTCCCTCTTGTCAATCTTTTATACAGTTTACATATGCAGAGTATACATGGAAGCAGAATATAGACCAAATCAAATAAGCAAAAGCCAGTCCAGGCTGGACTAACACCCTTTCTTTTTGTATCATTTTTGAAGGCTGTCTGTGGAAATTGAGCACTTTCTGATCAGAGAAACCTATACAGTATGGGAAGCTTTTTCCTGTGTGTTTCCTTGTATATGCTTTTAATGATTCAGTGTATGACTGGCAGAGATATAACAGTCTTAGAACAAAGACTCTTGTACTGAGGGTATAGATTGCCAAAACTGTACAGATTTCAGCATATCTACCTGTATATCTTCCTCCAACTCCTAAGTAATAAGGAAAGCTTGTAGGATAAATTTCTAATGTGTTTACTAGAGAGCTTTATTCAAATGATCTTCATATTTAATATACCATCCTTTTCAAATCTTTGGAGAAAAGTATTTTGGGAAAATGGAGGAAAGTATCTAATGCAAATATATTTCTTGAGGAGAAATTGAGAGAGAGAGAGGGTGGGGGGAAAGAAACTAGCTAAGTGATGCATAAAGATTTTATAAGGCATCCGTTGTCAAACAAAAGGCTGAGAATGATCAGAAGATAATGCACAGTTAGGATGGCAAACTCATCAATAGTTAATCAGAATCTGTCAATTTCTGTTATGGAATGCAAAAGCCTGTGAAAGGTGACTCTGGGGAAATAGTGGCACTGGTGATTGTGTGTGTGCATATTCGTACGGGGGAAAGAAAAAGCAAAAAGTTATGCAATTGCTGTTGGTAGCTCTTGACTTTTATTAGCAGTCTGTCTCCCTATTCTCCCCTCCCCTTTCTACACTGGTAGGAGAGAACACATCCCTCCTGCCCCAGCTCAGAAACAGTACAGGAGTTCTGTGGATTGTGACTCTAGGGGTATTCCTCTTAGTCTCTCAGACAAGGTAATAGGTAAATAGATTCATTTGAGATGTATAAATTAAAGCTGATTCATTCATTATTTTTCAATTAGGTTTTTTTTACATGAATTTGTACAGTTATCTAATCTCCTTCATTTTCTCATTTCCCAAGCATTTCACCTATACCCCCTCTCCCCACCCCAAAACAAACAAACCCCAAACTCCCAAAAAGACGTGCACACAGAGAAATAATGCATCCTCCTGTGGAAACGTTTGCATGTTCTCCTCATGCAAGCGTTTACAGTTTGTAAAGTGGTTAAGTGAATGACATGTTCTAGTATTATATATTTATCTGATATGGCTAGCTATACTTATAAAATCCATGTGGTGGGTTTTTTTGTGTGCAAACTTTGGTTCATGTATCACATGGGGAGCTTTCCCATCATGAAGTTGCATCCTGATGCGCAGCATTCTCAGTGTTCGTACTTGTGCCTATTGTCTTCATTAAAAACAAGGAACAGCAAGAGCTGGCAGTGCTTTATGCTCCAACATAGGTTGGTACTCGTGGTGGGCAAACCACTTGATTTGAAACTTAAGTGCATTCATAATATAACTTAATTCAAGTTTAACCTGCACTCATTTGACCACAAGTGGGTTCCCCAAGTTTTTTGTCTCTGCAAGCTTCTCATCACAGTGGGTTTAAACCCATCATCAAAGGGGTTAACATTCTGTCTAGAGATGTACAAAACTTTGGAGGCTTTTGTTTGCAGGCACATTTGTTGTTTCAGTAGCGTTCACTGGGAAAGGTCACATGGAGCAAACTGCATGGAATTTTCTGATAGAGTCACTAATTCTGTTTCCAGTCACAGCGAACTGGAAAGACCTGATTTTTTCCAGTTGGTTCACAAACAGATTTAAGCACGGGTAAGCTAGGTTTGAACCTGAATAAATCTTGGGGCCTGTAACCCCACACAAAACAGTTCAGTTGCATGAAAAAGCCCATGCTCTTGTTCCGAACTGAGCATAGGTGGGTGTTCACAGCTGTAGTGTATACTCCTTTTATCATTCATTATTGTGCTACATTCACATGACTCTTGGGGAAATGTGGTACTTCTGCGTGGCAAACCCACTGCTGTCCCATGGTAAAACTTGTTTAAAGGGGCTTTATCAAAATGGGTTGCCAGGACACATGTTCTGGGAACAATAAGATTTGGAGAGGGATGAAATTTTTTGCAAAGGTATTTTTCCCAGTCTTACTAAAGTAGGCGTTTTGTTTCTACTTTTTGTTCTATTTGTGAGTGAAACATGAATGCTTTGCTATCCTGCCTGCAGAACCAAAGCATGCACTACAGAATATAGCTGTACCAAGGGAATTGAAAAACTGCATCACGTTGATCTAATAATCGTGACATTGGTAGCTTCATAAATACTGTATGTACCCTAAACAAGTTTTTTCCATTAGTAGTTGGAGGGAATTAAAAGTCCTGTTTTTAATTTGACATTTCTTTCTTTGTATTTTCTGTACTATAACTGTCCTACAGTATGTCTTTTGCATAAAATGCATAAGGGTTTGGGGATGTAAATGGAATTTTATTCATATTTTGTCCAAATACCTCTTGTAATTTGTATCAAAATTCTTGTACAATTTTTATATTAAAGATTTATCAGTCACTGACTCTTT
>NW_005841988.1:2153375-2159694 GCF_000455745.1 Alligator sinensis
TCTTCTGAATTTTAGCATGATTATGATAGTAGCCTTTTACAAAAATATATTTGGCATGGGATCACTGAAGTATGCTAACTCGTAAAGTACAAATAGTGTTTCATTATTTTGAAAATTGTACACAATACTTTAAAAGGTTGCCAGGGATATAGATATCTTTTTTTTTAATAAACCTTTTTTAACCTCAGATTTTAAAAAATCCAGTGATAAACAATGACTTTTTCTTGCAAAGTCTATATCATGCTTTCATTTCATTATGAAATCCATTTTAAACCAACTCTTGCCCTCATGCACAATTCACCACACTGCTATGATCTGCTATTTTCAGCCCACTATAGTTATCTGAGTTTCCTCTCTATATCTCATTACCATAATGTCTGTGCATCTCATAATTTAATATGTTAATCCTCATAATACCTCTGTGAAGTAAGGAAGTCCTATTATCCCTTCTTTAGTAACAGGGTACTGAGACCATGCTTTTTATTTCAATGGGTATTAGGCATCAAGATGCGTCAAAAAAGCTTGAAGTCACTTTTTTTCCAAGCTCACAGAAATCTTTGAATCAAACTCAGATATTGTGAATGTCCTTAATTTTACAGAGCAAAGGCAGGGTCAGTACTAGTAGCCTGTTGACCCAGCCTAGAGCTTGGGTTAGAACTTTCTCACAGTTGGCAAATACCAATAGAAGGTAGCATGAGAAATGGTGGCCAGGGCTGGCTCCCTTTGATCTGAATACAGGAGTCTAACATGTTCCTTTTGGTATTGACTCCCAAGGCTTCTTGGCACTTAACTTTAGTTCCCAGCTGAAGAGGTTGTCATTAAGTTCTGTGTCGGAGTGGAGTAACTTAGGTTCATTTAATTTTTTATAAGAATCTCTTTCTTTCCTTCATCATTGTGGCCAGTCACAGCAGCTGGCAAAATGATGACAACATTCTTTCAGGATAAACGCTTTTGTTTCAGTTTGTATTCTCATGGCGCTAATGATTTTCTGCATATTGCGCCTTGTTATCCAGAAAGAAAACAAGCAGATGGAGAGATGTCAAATAATATGGTATTTCTGTGTGTGTCACTATGCTCGGGGGGGACAGAGAACACATTACAAGCACAGCTGAGTCAATGTACTTGATTATGATTCATAGTAATTCCCTCTCTTTGGATTTTCCTAAATGAAAACATAAAACAACTCTGTTCTTGATGGGCTCAATCCAGCAAGGTGCTGAACACCTTGATCCACCAGAATATTTAAGTGTGTAGTTCCAGCTATGTCAGTAGGACCTCATGCCTGATTACTCTTAGGCTCCAGAAGCACTCTACTGGACAGAGACCAGGTTGCTCTGTTCTGGCAGGACCCTAAGGAAGGGGCTCAGAATTAGGCACGTTGGTCCTATTCCTCCTGGCTCTGCCACAAGCTTCCCATCAGCCCTGGGGAGAGACAATAAGCCTGTGTACCTCAGTTTACTCCTGAGTATAATGGAGATGATAATATTTAGTAACTACAGAGGGGCTTCATGAAGCTGAATTGATCGATGCTTGTGAAGCATATGGGACAGGAGGTGTTATAAAAGTAGTCGGCTAGGTGTAATACATGCTGCTTAATGGACTTAATACTTTCTCTCACCTATCACCAGATCCAACCTTTTACAGCCCTCCCAGCGTGCCCAGAATCCATTTTTCTACAAAGCATTTAGAATAAAAACAGAATTTTTTTCCCCTTTTCCCAGTTTTAATTTACTGTATATGCTGAGGGGCATTAGCTACACAGACACAATAAGATGTGCCCCATCAGACCACTAACAAAAGGCTTGAGAGATTGTTTACTCAGTTTGCCTGTTTTTCATCACACTGACATAAACAGCCCGATAAGGAACTGAATGGTTTTAATCTATTACTGACTTTCAATCGTTAGCTTTCGGTCCCCACTACGTGAGCCACTTTCCTTTCTTACTTTTATTTATTTATTTATTGAAAATTCTTCAAGCCAATGCAACCCTTTTTAGCTTTTATAGAGAGGGAAAGGAGTAGGATGGGGGTTGTGGAATAAAGGTTGAGCAATTTTGGGGAAGTCAACCTCTGTTGAGGCATGTGGTTATCCTCCCATGTTATTAAATGTCATAGATGTGTTAATGTAGTTCTGCATGGAAGCCAAGCATAATTATAATCTTTTCATCCATCATAACACATCTATAATTGGCATGAATTCCCCTCAAACAGCTTCTTCTTTTTTTTAACATAGGATTTTCATAGTCAGTGAAGGGATATTAGCAGGCACCCTTAAAGACAGCTTTTGGCACAGCACTAAGCTAACTGCCTGGGTGAGAGCCAGTCAGCACACACTGGGCCACTTGAAAACTTGTTTGCTCCCTGCAAGTTGACAATATGACAGTAGATTAAGTGCTACTTATTTAATAAAGCTGCTCCTACGATGATGTTGATCTATCAACAATGAGGAATGGGGGAGGGTGGGGGGAATAAAAAGAACATTGAATTGCCTGAAGTAATTCTGAAAAAAAAAATCTCTATTGATCTTGTATGAGGTGCAGTTATTTTTAGTCACCTGACTCATGCTTACCCAATCATTACCCATATTCATCAGAGACAGTATAATGAACAGGTATTGATTAGTTGGGGTAGCTGGAGAGATTTCCCAACAGTGCTAGCTCACATTGATAGGTCTCCAATGGGAATACATGCAAGTGCAGCCCTGTAATATAACTTATTGTGTTCTAGGTCCTTCAATTGATTTTGTTTAAAGAAAAAAAAAAATACACAGTGGCTCTCCCTTGACCTTTAGCTGAAATCTCTCCATAAAAAAGAACACAAAATGACAGTCAGAGCAAATAAACATTACCGCTGCATTTCCATAATTTTTCCACCTGTAATTTTAGGGCCTGTGTGCTGACAGCACTTCTCTTGCACTGATTTTAGAGAGAGCTGAGTGCCCTGGCACATTTAGGCCTTTGGATTGCAATTTTTAGTTCTATATCCAAAGAATCCCATTATAGTTTATCATTTCCTTCCTGTTGTAACTTATTTCCCACTCTGGTTTGCCATTTTGATTTAAGAATGTAAAGTGCCAGTTGTATTATAGCTCCATCCAAAATAAGCTATTATCCCGTAAAGATCAACATATGGTTTAGTAAAATTATCATTTTATGCTAATTCCACTGAGCTGGCATGGTCAAAATCTTAATCCATCCCACTTGTGCCTTGACCCTAAATCCTGAGATGCCTGTAAGCTTAAAGCTTTCCGAGAATTTTGCCTCCGGGTGGAAATCCTCAGGCTGAAGATCCTTGCATGACCTTTGTTGGATTTCTTGCATTTTGTGGGATTGGTTTTGTCACTTTAAGTTCCTGGAGGGAGGGGGGCTATAGTGCTTCTCAGTTCATTGCAAGTAAATGCTGCATAAAATTTCCATACTTAATTGCAACAACAGTTAGGAAAGGGAGACAGAGATGAACATTCAGAAAGAAGAAAACTGGTCATATTCTCAAGAGTCAAGAACCACAAAATTTGGTCCTTAGTCATGTGTACTGGATATACTAACAATTCTGATCTCAAGAAAAGTCTGGGGGAAAAGCCTGACAAAGTGAAGAAGAACAGTAGATGGTTCCAGGATATTGGACCATTGTTGGTTTGCATTCATGGAAAGAGGTTTCTTCTCAACGTATAGTGTCAACCTGAGTTGTTGGGTTAATTACTTTCTAGGGCTGAGGCAGATCTGACTGCTAGGAAGAGCTCTAGGAAACAAAGGGAAAAGTTTGGGAGTCTCTTACAGTCTCCACACCTGATTCTCATCTATAGAAAAAGGGGAAAAAAAGAACAAGTAAATGAAAATGCATCAGTAGTTAAAAGAATAGTGATGGGCTGGAGAATAAGCAGAGCTGAAAAGAGCAATAATTATGAATTCAGCATATTCAGTGAATGGACTACATGTAACTTAGCTAGTGATTTGAATGAAATTGAGAAAAAACAACTGGAATATTTTGTATACTAATGCAAAGAGCCTGGGCAACTAAATGAAGAAATTAGTACCACTAGAGCAGAATACGAAGTCTGATTTGATAGAGGTAGAGGAACAGAGTAAATAATATCAGTCATCATTATAATGCAGGCAATGTAGGGCATGTGCTGTTCAGGAATGATGGAAATAAAGCTAGTAGCACTGTACACTACAGTGCAGTAGGCTATAAGAAATAAAAAGGGACAGCAGGGACAAAATCCACCTGGGACAAAGTCATTTCGGGAAGGGTGATAAAAAGAGGTTCTGCTGAAACAGTGCTGTAGGTCTGCTACATACTCCCCATCCCAGGTTAAGTTTTTATATGGAATAAATTGCTTCATTTTTCTTTGCAATAAATACTTTTGGGAATTTTGTGATTATGGGAGATTTTAGCTTCCCAGATATAGATAGGAGAACAATTGCTACTAATAATGATAGGACTTGGATATTCTTGGATGTTATGTATGCAATAGTTTTCTTCTCCAAACAGTTACTGCATTGACCAAAGATAGAGCTATTTAGACTTAATTTTAGTAAGTAGTTATGACCTTTTAGATGGGCTGGTCATAGAAAATAATCTAGAATCAAGTGTTCTCAGGTTGAATCAGTGTGAATTAAATGGAAGAGTAGATAAAAGGGTCTATAAGTAAGCTTTTCAATTTCAAAGGCAAACTTTTGAGAAAGTAAAAGAACTAATTAGTGAAGTCAAATGACTGAAGAGCTCAAGGACTCAAGTGTGGAAGAAGCTTGGAAATTCTTTAAGTCAAAGATGGAAAGCCTATCTGGATCAAAGGGAAAAACTCATAGAGAATGGCTTTACCCCTAGCTGGATGGCTATGTCTAAAGAGATATTAGCAGTTAGAAAGTAAGAAAAAAACCTATGTGAAATGGAAAAGGAATTGTCTTAAAGATCAACAGTACAGGCTAAAATCAGAATTGCTAAAAGTCAAGTTGAATTAAATCCTTCCAAAAAAATTAAAATAAGCATCAGAAAATTCTTTAGTCAGATCAATAAAAGGAGAACAAAGGAAAAAGTAGCCACATGGTGAGAATGAAGGTGAGATTATGATAGCCTAGGTATGACCCAATAACTACTTTGCTTTTAATTTTCAGTGAAGATGTTGTTGAACAGGACAGCACAAGCAAGGTGGCTGATGGGAATGGGGTATGAAAATAGAAATGAGCTCAAGTCAGAAGAGCCTGATAATCTCTGTCTCAGAATATTGAAAGACCTAGCCCATGAAATCATAAATCTGATTAGCAAGGATTTTTAACACGAAATCGAGGATGGTGTTAGATAACTGTTGAACAGAAAACGTAGCAACATTTCTTTGATCTCCAAATATTGTCCAGTTGCATAAATCCTTCTTTTTCCTTTTTTATATGCTTCTGGATGTCTTTGCAGCCTCCTGCTCTTTTGCTGATTTGGATCCCAGGTATACTAATGCATCTACTTCTAATGAATGTTGATTACAGATTATTAGTTCTAAAGGGTCTCTGTTGATTGACATTGTGTTTTCTTAGCTTTGATTACTAGGCCTATGCATTCTGCATTCGTGCTTAGTCTGTTTTCATTTGAAAATGTCCTTTTTATTGCAAAGAAGGTAGATATCATCAGTGAAAACTAGTTCTACTAGGTCAGTCGTGCTTTTTTTTGCCTGTGCTTTATAGCCCTTCAACAGATTTGCTTATTATCTGGCTTATTATCTGGCACACCAGAGACCCCAAAAGGTCTATCTGGAGCTAGCTGGAGGAGCTCCAGGCCACAGTCCAGAGACTGCGTGCCATCAGGGACTGCAAGCAGGAGATAGACTCCTACTGCCAGGCCCTTCTCCCCCGGGAGGCAGAGGGTAGACCACAGTCCCCCTCCACGCCAAAGGAGGACTTTGGGACCTCCTGCTGTGTCCAGCCAGGTGCATGGACCACGGTGGGCAAGGGCCCTAAGGCCCGCCGCACCAAGGCCCCTACCCGACCAGAACTAAGCAACAGGTACGCACCTCTTGCTGCCCCAGCAGAGCCTGCTGAGTTGCCGGCCCCCACAGGCAACATGGTCCCAACTGCAGCTACCGCCCCTGCTCTCCCCAAGACAAAACGTAAGGTGTTTGTTGTGGGAGACTCCCTCCTGAGGGGGACTGAGGGGCAAATCTGCCACCCCGACCCCTTAGCCCGGCAAGTCTGCTGCTTCCCGGGGGCCCGCATCTGGGACATTACGGAGAGGATCCCAAAGCTCCTTAAACCCACAGACCACTATCCCATGCTCCTTATTCATGTGGGCACCAATGACACTGCTCGGAGCACTCCCAGCCAGGTCATGAGGC
>NW_005841988.1:2162248-2172435 GCF_000455745.1 Alligator sinensis
CCTGCCTATGCAGGGGGTCAGACTCGATGATCTCAAGCAAATCCCGGGACGTCTCAAGCACATCCATAGATGCTTCTCAAGCAAATCCCGGGACGTCATTCTCCCCCTGTACTCGGCCTTAGTGAGGCCGCAGCTGGAGTACTGTGTCCAGTTTTGGGCTCCACAATTCAAAAAGGATGTGGAGAAGCTTGAGAGAGTCCAGAGAAGAGCCATGTGCATGATCAGAGGTCAGGGAAGCAGACCCTACGATGACAGGCTGAGAGCCCTGGGGCTCTTTAGCCTGAAAAAGCGCAGGCTCAGGGGTGATCTGATGGCCACCTATAAGTTTATCAGGGGTGACCACCAGTATCTGGGGGAACGTTTGTTCACCAGAGCGCCCCAAGGGATGACGAGGTCGAATGGTCACAAACTACTTCAAGATCGTTTCAGGCTGGACATAAGGAAGAACTTCTTTACTGTCCGAGCCCCCAAGGTCTGGAACAGCCTGCCACCGGAGGTGGTTCAAGCGCCTTCATTGAACACCTTCAAGATGAAACTGGATGCTTATCTTGCTGGGATCCTATGACCCCAGCTGACTTCCTGCCCTTTGGGCGGGGGGCTGGACTCGATGATCTTCCAAGGTCCCTTCCAGCCCTGATGTCTATGAAATCTATGAAATTACCCATCTTACTGCCTGATCTCTCATACTTGTTTGACTCCTGTTGATAGGCAAGGAAAGGCAATAATATTCCATTGACTATTACAGTATAGTGGAAGCCACCTTGCATGGCCTGGATAATGTTCACTATTTTGATGGAAATTTTGTAACTTCATAGTATTTTCCAGTGTTCATATCTATTGGATCAAAGGCCTTTTCAAAATCCATGAAGTTGAGAGGTAATTATCTGGAGTTCCACTCTCTCTTTTGCCCTATTAGTTTTCTGCATCCACTGTCTGAAACTACTTTGTTCCTATTACAACAGTGGCTGTAGCACCTTGTGTCCTCTTCAGAAGAAATCCATAGCTTATTTTGCTTGCTACCACAAGAGGTGTAATCTCTCTCAAGCTGTTATATTCTGTGAGGTTTCCTTTCTTAGATAGCTTTAATATTAGGCCTTACTTCCATTCATTTAATATTATTTCCTGTTCCCAGATCTTATTTAATAGGCAATTTAAAACTATAGATGAGCCTTTGGCATCTGTTTATATTATTACCCCTTTAAGTTGTCTGATGTGTAGTTCTGGGTATGTTCTGTTGTTTATAAACTTATGTGCCTTTACAATCCCTTCTCTATTCACTGGATCTCTTTTTATAGGTATATCGTCTTCAGCTTCTGCAGTCTCTGCTGGTTTATTTGGCTTGTAACAGCTAAGGATCTCTTTGAAGTGCTCAGCCCACCATTTTAGTTGGTTGTTCACTTTGGATAGTAGTTTTCCATCTTTTGTTTCTACTGTTTTATTTCTAATTTTGCATTTGTTCATGAGGTTTAATGTAGTCACAAAAAGTAGGATAATTTAATAAAATTTGCTACTGATTCAAAGCTGAGAGGCATCACTAATGCACTAGAAGTTTGAGGCATCAGGAGGAAGAATTGGATGACTTTAAAGACTGGAACAATTGAAATTAGATGGGATTTATTAGTAAAAAGTGCAAGGTAATGCACTTTAGGACTAAACAGAATTTATATTATTAGGTGGAGCCTATTTCTTCAAAGTTATACAGGAAGAGAAAGACCAGGCTATATTGGTTCATCACAGGATGACTATGAGCCACTGTGATATGACCATGAAAAAGGCAAATATAATCCTACAATATATCAGGAGAGGTATTTTTAGTAGAGATATGAAAGTATTAATGTCCTTGTGCAAAGTGTTGGTAAGACTTCATCTTCATCTGGAATACTGTATGTAATGCTGGCCATCAGTGCTCAAGGCAGGTGAATTCAAACAAAGAAAAGCAGAGAAACAGCTGCTACTGTAACAGTGGAATGGCAAATTGTCTTTGAAGAGCAGATTAAAAGAGCCTGACTTGTTTAGCCTAGCAAAATGAGAGCTGTGATGGGGCATAGTTGATATCTATAAATATATCCAGGAGAACTCTAAGGAAAGAGAAGCGAAATGGCAAGGGTGGTACAAGAACAAATAGTAGCAAATACATTTAGGCTGGAAATTAAAAGGCAGTTTCTAACCATCAGGGAAACAAATTTCTGAAACAGCCTACCAATAGGAGGAGGAGAAACCAAACACATACTAGTTTTAAGGTGAAGCTATGCTATCTTATGAAAGGGATTATGCAGGTAGTGACTGGACTCGATGATCCAGGAGGTCCTTTTAATCCTAGTTGCTATGTTTTCACAAATGAAATAATAAATAAGATTCATTGTAAGTTTAAGGTACCTAAGTTTAACTGTCCCACAGTATGCATGAACTCATCTCACCAATTCAACCATGACTTTATTTTCATAACCTTTAATGGATGTTTATGCTTTACCATATATGAGTGTTATTTCCGTTTCTTAATTGCCCTTACCTAACCCAGCAAAAATATCCACCATATACAGTGGCCTTTGTTTTTCGGGATGCCTTTTAGAATCTCCTTCAACTTTTTTTTTAAATCCTAGTTATTCAGGTCAATTTCATTTTTCACGGTTAGAGCATTCTATTTAATCAGTCCAGTATGTTTTGATCCTCTTAGTTTGGAATGCAGTGATATGAGTCCTTCCTAGCATGACAAGCCTCATAGAAAAATCTGAAGTGCTATGATAATTATGAATCATACACTGTACATTACATAGAGTGGTTTCATGTTATTGAAATGTTTGGAAAAAAATTAGAAGCAGTTGAATTTGGAGGTTAGCAGAGCTCTGGGCATGAGCAATGAGCAGTCATATAAAATTATTAGGCCACTTACAAATTTTTAGAGAGCTTAATTCTTACAAATTTAAGCACTATTAAAAATTTTAAGCACTCTCATAATTTCACATCTTGCTGCTTTGTCCTTCACTGGAACCAGAACTGCATTTTTTCTTCTTTCAAAATAAAGTATTTTAGGCCCCCTAACTTTCATGGTAATTTGCAATATAAAAACTATATACTATTTTAAAGTGAAATCTTCCCTGTGCAGAGGGTTGTATGCCACTTAAGTATTTAATGCAAGGCTTTAGTAGCTTATAATACCATGTAAGGGTCTGTTGTGTCAGGATAAATATCAGATAGACATTCATATGCTCAGGCAATGCGTATTTAATAATTACCTACAAAATAGATACATATCTTTTTAAAGTGTGTGTAGTGTATGTATATATATAATACATTGTTTCATTTTCTTTGCCTTAAAAATCACAAACTTTGAGGTTTGGATATATAAAAAGATTCTTTCATGACTCCTGGATTATTCTCAAAGATGCAAAATGGGGCCTGTCCACATCAATTTATATGCAGTAAATTCCATTTTGGTTTAGGGATTTTCATCCCAATCTGGTAAAGAAAAAAGGCTCTAATAAGGGTTTGATATTCAGGATAACAATAAAAACTTAGACTTCATTTCCTGGCCCTATGATTAGAATCAGAGTAATAAAGACCAATACACCTGACACACTACATCAGTCAGCAGCCACTGACTGGTGAATTCTGTATAAGTGACACTTTAACTAGAACTCACGTACTTCATTCAAGTGTATACATTGTATATTGGTTTACTAGACTTCAGGTGAATAAACTTACCATGGGACTAAATGCTGCATGTTTCATTAGAGCTCCGTGAACTTATATTCCCCAAACTCTGTGTTCCTTAAGTTGACCATAGCCTAGAAAAAGTTTTCTTGTGTGTTTGGTTGCAATATTTAGAAAGCAAAAATCAGCATTTCAAAATGGTGGCGTGGCAGAAATTAATGTGAAATGGTATTATTACTCTATTATGAGCTATCAGATATAAGGTATACAGGATAAATAGTAATTGAGGCTGAGGAATGTACCTTGAATGATTCATGGCATCAACTCTGAGAACATTTCAGAATGGTGAAAACTGTTCAGCAGAATTTACCTTATTACAAATTACAAACCATAAGAATACATGCATGCCAGTAGGATTAAATTCCCAAAATCTGGCTCAAGAAGAGTACATTGTGTTCATGGGTTAGAGAAATCAAAAGATCAACTAACTCTAATAAAACAATAATACTGAGTGACTTAACTGGTCACAAAAATAGTCAGATGTCACATTAGAACAAGGTTTAATGATTACTTTTTGAACCAACTATTTCTATAGCACATAAAAGAAGAAAACTTCTTAGACTAGTTCTAGATAACACACAGGAGCTGGTTCAAGAAATAACTATAATTGAGCCGCTATATAATAGTGACCACAATATAATTAAGTTCAGTTAACATCCTCTAGAAAGGATCAGTGTTTAATAACCAGTACCAGGAACTCAGATTTTAGATAAGGAGATGTTTTAAAATGGTGATCTAAAGCAGTGGAGGCCAACCTTTTTCACAAGCATGCCACAAATAAGCCCTATACCCTCCCCAAGTGCTGATCTGATCCCCTCCCCTTGCCTTATCTGCTTCTCCGCTTTCTGCTCCCAGCCGTGTGCTCTTCACCTGATTCAGTACTTTGCTTGCTGCTTCTACCACTGTGCTGCCTGCCCTCTCCCTGATCTGCCATGTGCCACACACACAGGCCAGTTGTGGCACCCATGCCACTGGTTGGTCTCCCCTGATCTAACACACAACAAAGGTCCTCAGATTTAGTGCAGAGGTTATCTTAAACCATTACAATTGTCACAGAAGGTGTACCTAGCCTTAAATGAGATAAGTAGAAAGCAGACTTGAAAAAGTAGAACACTGTTTTCTTCTGCCTGAGTTGTAGTTGTGGGACAGTAAAGGCACAGACAGAAGTGACAATTTTGGCCCAATCTGGCCACTGAAAGCACTCTATATTACATGAGGGTTCAGATGAAGGCACTCGAAAGTGGAATGCCCTCAGTAAGTTCTGTCTGCACTTGCTGGGAGCAAGGGTCAGCTGATGCAGGCAGCACTGCTTTTGGTGCTGTTTTCAGAATAGGAGGGTGGGAAGAGAGTGAAGGGAGCTTGTTCTGGGGATTGCCCAGCTGGTTCTGAGAGGGAAGTGGGTGGATTAAAGCTTCCCGAGATGGGTGGCGCCAATCCCCCCCTCCATACTCCAGTGTGGCTGGGGAAACCCCAAAATGGAACTTTATCTCCTCCCTCCTCCCCCTCCCATCCTAAGTCAGCACAGGAGCTGGGAGCAGTGGGGTGGAGCTAGGGGCAGAGACTGCACAGATGCAGCCTCTGTTCCTGGATGAGCTCCAAATTGGAATGTGGCCAAGGTCTGTTGGGTTAGGAGAATCAGTTTAACTCATGGCACTTTCTTGTGAAGCACTATGAGTTACACCCAGGAGCTGCACTTCTGTCTAGACCTTAAGAGAGTATATTTCCTTGTTTTATTCAATGGGAATTTTCAAAAGTTTAAATTCCCCCCGCTATTTCCTACAGTCATAGCGTCCCAAGCCCATAGTGCAACTTCTATGATTCTCTGTATGTGAATGGTTATAATATTTGGAGGTAAAGAACTATTGCACCTACTCTAGTGTACTGGCTAAAATGGTGGTTTTGGAGCAGTTCATTTTATGCTTCCCTATGGGGAGGCTGATGGGGTGAAGATTATCCCTTCACTTGTCCAGTTTCTGATGGCCCAAAGCTAGTTTAAGTAGCTATGTCCAAGGACTCATAGCATATGAAGGCAGCGATAAGAACAGCACCTAGGTCTCCTGCTTTCTAGTTTTCTATTTTAACACTGCTTCCCCTGACAAAGAAGAAAAGGAGCAGTGTTCTAATCTGTGCAGCTGTGGCAGCTGAGCACATATTGTGATTTGAGTGGAGACTGCGCACTAAAACTGGGTCCCTTAGGTATGTCTTCATTCTTTTGGCAGAGTGTCCCTAGAATCAGAGAATCATGCAAAAGTAAGGGTGGAAGGGACTTAATCTAGTCCAGGAGTGGGCAATTATTTGGGCCTATGGTTTCATTGAGGGCAGCTCCTGCCTGACTAACCTGGTTTCTTTTTATGATCAGGTCACAACGTCCCTGGACGAAGGTGATGGGGTGGATGTCATCTTCCTGGAATTTAAGAAGGCCTTTGACATGATTTCCCACCACATTCTCTTAAAAAAACTAGGTGACTGCGGCATTGATGTCTACACAGTCAGATGGGTGGCAAATTGGCTAGATGGTTGCACCCAGAGAGTAGTGGTGGATGGGTCATTTTTGACCTGGAGGGATGTGGGCAGTGGAGTCCCCCAGGGCTTGGTCCTGGGGCCTGTACTGTTCAACATCTTTATCAGAGATCTAGATGCGGGTGTGGAATGCACGCTGTCCAAATTCGCTGGCAACGCCAAGTTGTGGGGCGAGGAGGGCACGCTGGAGGGGAGGGACAGATTCCAGCTAGATCTTGACAGGTTGCAGAGGTAGGCAGATGAGAATAGGATGGAATTCAACACAGGCAAGTACCAGGTGCTGCCTCTAGGGAGAAGAAACCAGCAACACACCTATATGCTGGGAAACACCCTTCTTGTCAACACATTGGCAGAAAGGGATCTTGGAGTCATTGTCCACTCCAGGATGAACATGAGCTGCCAATGCGAGGAAGCAGTCAGTAAGGTTAACTGCAGCTTGTTGTGCATCTACAGATGCATCACAAGCAGGTCCGGGGTGGTGATCCTTCCCCTCTATGTGGCACTGGTCAGGTCACAGTTGGAGTACTGCATCCAGTTCTGGGCACTGCACTTCAAGAGGGATGTGGCTAGCACTGAGAGGGTTCAGAGGAGGGCTACACATATGGTCGTGGGGCAGGCCCTACGAGGAGAGGCTAAAGGGCTTGAACCTATCCAGTCTCCACAAGAGAAGGCTGAGAGGGGATCTGGTGGCTGTTTACAAACTCACCAAGGGGAACCAGCGAGAATTGGGGGAGGCCCTGTTCCCTTGGGCACCACCCAGGGTTACTTGGAATAATGGAATAATTACAAATTGTTAGAGAGAAGGTTCAGGCTGAACACCAGAGCTGCCAGGCTCTGTAATGGACTCCCAAGTGTGGTGGTGCTCTCTCCTACCTTGGGAGTCTTCAAGAGGAGGCTGGACAGATATTTGGCTGGGGTGGCACCCATTCCTGCCCAGGGCAGAGGGTCAGACCTGATGATCTGTTTAGGTCCCTTCCGACCCTAAGCACTATGAAACTACCGGGAACATTGCCCAAAAACACCAAGAACACCCTAACCTGCCACAGGCAAAGCAGGGGAACAAGGGCACTGTCAAAAAAAAAATCCCCTGGCATGTGTAGCAACAGGAAAGGAAAAAATTCCTTCCTGGCCCCAGGAAGCAACCAGCAAAGCTCAGAAACACAGGAAAAAGCAAATACCCTCCACTCTGTTCTGCAGCCTGGGGACAGCAAAGAGCTGCACACATCAGACTCCCTTTCTGTCATTATTGCCCCTCCATTAATTTATCCAAACCCCTTTAATCTTCTTTTGTACCTAACCTGTTGTGGAGCTCTGCTTTATTCCTCCGCAGCTGGCTATTTTCCTCTCTGATATCTACGTGCTCTGGACTGCAGAGCTCTTCTCCTGATCTCCCAGAGGTCCATGAGGAGGGGCTCTTGGGCTTCCAACTTATCTTGTTTTCAGCATGCTTCAAGCATAACTACTTCTAGATGATTCCTAACCAAGACTTATCCAACCTTTTCTTGAAAATCTCCAGTGAAGGACCTCCCACAACTTCCCGAAGGAATTTATTCCACTACCTCACTGTTCTAACATTAAGTGTTTTCCTGATGCCAATCTGAACATACTTTGTTGCAATTTCAATCCATTACTATGCATCTTACTCTCTGCCATGATGGAGAAAAGGTGTTCTCCCTCTTCTTTATGGCAGCCCTTCAGATATTTGCTATCATGCCACCAATCATCAACACCAATTATGTCCAGTCACACTACCAAGAAAATAATCCCTGATCATTTGTTCCAGCTTTGTGTGAACTGGAACTGAGGCAGTGATAATGTCCTGGTGCCAACCAAAACTGCCATTGAGCATGCTGGTAACTCAGGTGCTGGGGACAACATCAAGGCATCCTTATTTAGGGCATCCTTATTTCCTATGTTGATATTGTCAGAGATTCCACTGGATGGGCTCTTGCTTTGTACCCTGGGGAAAGGAGTACACCTTGAATTCAAAGCAGCAAAGCGGGTCATTCATTGCCAATAAAGGGGTAAAGGCCACCCAGTAAGAAAACCCTGCACAAGTTTATGTTCAGGGTGAGAGGTCCCTCTCCTAGTCAAGAATGCACAGCCTTAATCATGCTGAAGTTAGCTCAGCTCCACTCCATTTGCTTGAAGTCTGAATAGCTTGGCTGGTCCCTTGCTTCATCGACTCTCTAGCTCATAGGCAGATACCCAGCTTCAGACTGCTCAAGGCCATTTTGAAAATTATTTCTGCCTCCTCCAGGGGATAAGTACCAAGCTCACCTGAGGCTATCATTTCTTTTATTGCTGGAAGTCCATCTTATCTCATCCTGCAGGTAGGTAGCTCTGGGACCTAGCAGGTCTTACTAACCCTTCTTTCTCCATGTACAAGCTAGTCAGGAAAACGGAGGCACACTATGTTATTACAACATGAACATATTTAAACCAGAAATGTTACAACATAGTCTGTCACAGACATATGTAGAGGAAAAGTGAGGGGGTGTGCTTATTTCCTCAGCATTGCGACTGAATGCTCTGCTGCCCTGGTGTGGGCATCTGTGCCTCACAGGCTCACTGCCTTCATACTTCCTTAGCATTTTTAACACTCTTCTAATAACTGTGGCAGGAAGGTGGAGCAAATTCAGTTTCCCAATATTCAGTTTTTACCAAAAGTTCAGTTTCCCAATATTTACCCAGTGCAAGTCTGAATTGCATGGCTCTTCCACCCAGATCCCATCATATTACAGCACAAATCATGTCACATGTGTGTCAGGCAGAGCAGTGAGACTCAAGGGTAACAAACACAGCCTCTGTGGACTCCTAGGACTAGGCAGCTTGTTTATTATTACAGTCCTAGGCAGGCCATGTGGTCTCAGCAACCATTTCAAGAGTTAGGACCTGCACGCTAGGTCATTAAAGCTAAACATATTTTAATCTATAATTGCACAAGATTTATTTAATTTAGGGTTTTTATTTATAGTTCGATCGGGATTGTAATGTGCTTTCAGCTCTCCATGCTGAGATCTGTCAATTTTTACTGCGTCTTTTAATTGTGTTCTTCCAGTCTAAGTGCCAGCAGCTTTCCAAAGCAGGCTGTTTACAAAATGCCTTTTACTTAAGGGATATGGTGAGAGTGAAATTTCAGGCTTGGTCAATCTACTCCTAACAGTGATAGCCTTATATGCTGCACTGGCTGGATGGTGTGGCACTGAGACTTATTGCATTTTTCAACTTGATCAGCCCTGCTAAGTCATGAGTGTCATTAAGCAATGCCTTTCCTAACTTGTGGCTTTAAAGGGTGCTATTTTCATCTGTCTGGCTCCACTCTAATATCTTTGCTGTCGTGCTTACATATCTGACTCACATACCTACCAGTTCTCAGCCGACACGCCTGTTATATCCATACACGTACACACCTCAGTGGCATCCACTGATGTACACACACCTCATAGATTTCATAGACATTAGGGCTGGAAGGGACCTCGGAAGATCATCGAGTCCAGCCCCCTGCCCAAAGGGCAGGAAGTCAGCTGGGGTCATAGGATCCCAGCAAGATAAGCATCCAGTTTCGTCTTGAAGGTGTTCAATGAAGGCGCTTGAACCACCTCCAGTGGCAGGCTGTCCCAGACCTTGGGGGCTCGGACAGTAAAGAAATTCTTCCTTATGTCCAGCCTGAAACGGTCTTGTAGTAGTTTATGGCCATTCAACCTCGTCATCCCTTGGGGCACTCTGGTGAACAAACGTTCCCCCAGATACTGGTGGTCACCCCTGATAAACTTATAGGTGGCCATCAGATCACCCCTGAGCCTGCGCTTTTTCAGGCTAAAGAGCCCCAGGGCTCTCAGCCTGTCATCGTAGGGTCTGCTTCCCTGACCTCTGATCATGCGCGTGGCTCTTCTCTGGACTCTCTCAAGCTTCTCCACATCCTTTTTGAATTGTGGAGCCCAAAACTGGAAGCA
>NW_005841988.1:2173107-2173359 GCF_000455745.1 Alligator sinensis
CTGGGCTATGATGCTTGCCAGCTCCTTGAGTACCCTAGGGTGAAGATTGTCAGGGCCGGCTGACTTGAAGGTATCCAGCTTCTCAAGATGTTCCTTCAGAAAGTCAGCATTAATGGAGGGCAGGGGATCACCCTCACCCGGACTTCCCTGTCCTGTAGCGGGCATGGGCGTCCCATGGGACTGATGAAAGACTGACGCAAAGTACCTATTTAATAGGTTGGCTTTTTCCTGGGCGTCAGTTGTCAGTTGCCC
>NW_005841988.1:2173450-2183655 GCF_000455745.1 Alligator sinensis
CAGGGGTCCAATGTTGCCCCTGCTTTTCCTCCGGCTCCCCACATATCTGAAAAAGGACATTTTATTGTCCTTGATGCTCAAAGCTAGCTGGAGTTCAGTTGCAGCCTTGGCTTTCCTGGTATGCTCCCTGCAGGACTGGACCAGTGCAGAATAATCCTCCTTGGAGGTGACTCCCATCCTCCATCCTTTGTAGGCCTTTCTTTTTAGCCTCAGGAGGTCTGCTAGGTCCCTGGAGAGCCAGGGGGACTGCTGTGCCCTCTTGCTGCCTTTCCTCCGAGATGGAATAGACTTAGTTTGTACATTGAGGATTGCTCCCTTGAGGAGCAACCACTCTTCTTGAACTCCCCCGTATTTAAAAAGCCAAGTCAGGAATTCCAGGGTACAGAAAAAGCCACCCCAACTGAATAGCATCAAAGTGATAATACTTTTAAAAGAATATGTTTGTTGTGTGCTGCTTATTTATACAAAGCCTGCATGCCCAGTGAAACTTTTCAACCCTGTTGAATTCAAAGGGGCAAAGTTCTCCTAAGTGTGAAAGAGGAATTATTTTCCAAGATCTTTGGATGCAGAGAGGCTAATATTTCTTTGAATTGCTTCAAGTGGTTGAAACGATACTATAGTGTGGCTTTTGCATTAAAAACAGTTTAAATTAATGTTACCATATTAATACCCTAGTGAGGGATTACCTAAAAGCTTTGTGGTAGGAACTTAAGTCGCTGTTTGGAAACCTCTCCCCTTCACAATAGTGGCTAAAAACAGGCATAATATTGGCAGAAACTGGGCAGCCTACTCCACACTACTCTGCAAACTATTCTAGTGAGAACTTTGAGGTAAAATATGGCATGTTTCATGGCAACTTGCACTTGATTGTAACCCTGTAGGGGTAGGGACCATAGCTTTGTATATGTTGAGTGCTCTGGGGCCCAGTGCTCATTGTAGTCTTGGGTACCGTTGCAATATTAAATAATGGTAAGTGCGTTTCTGTCTGATGTATTCTGTAGGTTTGTACAGTTGTCTTTAAGAGTAAAATCAGGACAAGCTTTGGCCTTTGGAATGACTAGGCTTTGTCCTGCTTTGTGTCAAGTGAGGTGGTGTTTTGTGCTTTAACCAATGGTCACAAGGACCTTAAAATGAGATCACTTGGTGCATTACAGGTGTAAGTAGCTTGGATTCCTCTTTGACTGACCATCAGGTCTTTTGGCAACACTGTACAAAAATATGCCGTCCTGAAGCTTTTCTAATCATGTTAAAACCATGCCTTGCCTGGGTAGGCATTACAGGATCAGGCTCTTTGATTTCCTCACAATGCTGCTATTAACGTTGTTTAGACTTATTTTTTTTGTGAGGGCTCACTAGATATTTCATTCTAACAGACTGGAATGGGAGTAGTTAATATCTTGATTCTCCCATTCACCAACAAGCTGCTTGGATTCAGTGATTTTTCTTTACCTGTTTAGAAAAAAATATTGTGAAGTAACTCCAGCACTGGTGGTTTGTAGCCTGAAAAAAATGCCTGAGACCTGGGCCTATTAGCCTGCCCATGCTGCACTAACGATTTCACTAATGCTTTAACCTCACATGGATGAACAGGGTTTCCCTCAGATGAGTGGACAAATGAGAACAGATGATCAGCACAGTTCATAAAAGTGAAATATCTGACGCTGCTCCCCCAGTGCTCTTGTGTTGTGGGTGAATCTATGCGCAGGGGGATATGGAGAAGGAGGAAGGGAGAGAGTTGTAAAACAGTTCTGCAATAATTGTGTGCACAGGGCTATGCATCAATGGGAAACTTATCTTTAAAAAGGGGACGTTGCCATAGGCACATAGAGCCAAATTCTGCTCTTTCACCTACACTGCAAAGAAACTTCGGTAACCATATTTTCTTCAGTCAAGTTCCTTCAAATTTACACAAGTGAAATTGAAATCTGAATCCATCCCTCAGTACTGATGTGGGAAAAATAATGCACAATTTTCAAACCAGAAGGACAAATCCCTATGTTCAGTTCTGTAAACTCTTTGTATTTCCCAAATCCTGCCTGCAGCATCCTCTCCTTGCAGGTTTTTCACCTTCTCAGTAAAGAGTGGAAAGTGTTTGAAAAGTCCTTTTCATTACTATTCTTTTAACCTGAATGATTATTTTACTTTTTCAAGCTTTACCCTGCTCTGCCGACAAAACAAGAAACAATAAATCTAAGACAAAGCATCTTGGTGTGGGGTGAATAAGCAGCGCTGACGCTGATTCCTTAAAAAAACTCATTTCTTGTAACACGAGCCCTGCTGAGGATGGTCATGTCAACTTATTAGACTTTTTACTTGGCCGTATTGATTCTGTTCTACACCGATGCAGCCCATAATGCTGGCTAATGTTATTGACGAGCCATCAGTCTTACAGAGAAGTGTGGGGCTTGCAGCTCTTTCACAACCACAAAAACCTATCCATGGACAATGATGGAGAGGAGAACGAAGATGCAAGCGAAGCACTCAGGCTGGCTTCATTCAGCCTGTGATACATTAATGAAAGACATACACTCTGTGGAAAGAGACAGATGTGGCTCTCCAGAAGCCATTTATTTATAAAATAATTATGAATGCACAGTCGAGTCATGGATTTTCATTATTGTGTGCATGCCCAACACTCTTCTTTTGTTCATGTCTGGCTGTAAATGAAATGTAAAGGGTGCAAGGGGGGAGAATTAGCAGAAGAGAACTGAGCTCTATTACTCCCCCCCACCCCCTCTTCTTACCACCTTTTATTAAGTCTGAAGGACAGGTACAGACTGGAATTTGTCAAAGTAATGTGAGGCTTCTTCTGGAAGATGCGTTTCATTCATAACCCAGAAGGCCAACCTCTTCAGAAGCATTATAATAAAATACAGTCTCTTGGTTCACTGAATGTGGAATTTGTCTAAACAATACATAACATCTTATATCAGCTTGTGAGCATGTATAAGTGAGTTTTATCTGCTGGACTGTTGAATGTGCGGTCTAAGCTACTTAAATCTCAGTTGTATTCCTTTTATTATTTAAATCTAGAGTTATGTCTTTGGAAGTTAGTCTCCCCTTTGTTGCCTGAAAATGAGAGAGCAGAACAGTTTTCTAATGCCTGAAGAGGAAAAAGACCCTGAAATTGAGGAAGTTTATTATTATACCTCATAATTCTGTTTCTGAAATAACAGATTGACTACAAGTCATTGTGTACTTGCAATGAGATACATAAATGAAAGAGCTTAGAAATAAAGCTGTGACTATATAGTGTCCATACAACAAAGCAGTTGGGTCAGATCATATGAAAAATGTGGCCAGAAAATTTTATTGAAAATAGTATTATAAATTAAGTCTAGTCATGTCCCTTAACATTTCCTCACCTATGCGGCAGAGTATTTTTTGTTATGCAGGTTGAATGCTTGTACATAATTAAAACAAAAAGTGACTCCTTTCCTGTAGAACAGAAGAAATATTAAAAATATGGAACTGTGGGTCATAAATGGAGTTGTTTCTTTCTTCTCATCAGCGCAGGCGGTAGCAAAACACCACTGTTAAATTTTTTTAAGCCTGTGAAGGAAAATAAAATGCCAAACAAATAAATATCCCCTCTATTTTTCATCAATAAGCAGCCTTTCTCTGGCACAGAAAGTTCTATGTTCAAGTTACTAAGTAGAAAGGTCTCTATAAGAGTTAGGTGTTATTATTATTGGCTGTCTATGAGACGATAGTATGGGACAATGGCGGTGCTGTGTAGAACTAGTCAAGGGACTGTCATGTGCATGGGAAAGGTAACAACTATAACAGGAAACTTAATAATAGGATATTCATGTGACACAGTGCTGCTGATAGTAAATTTGAGTGGTGGAAGTGGTTGAATTCATACTTTAAAACCAGCATAAAAGTCTCAGAAATATCTGTAGAGCATGAAAATGGATGAACTTGGAAAAGCTTGATTCTCAGGTTCTATATATATATTATTACAAACAAACTAATATTATTCATGAGCAGAGTCATTGGAACACCTCACTGAAACAGAATGAGAGCTAGCTAAATAAATGTTAGGTGAAACTGATTTGCACCAAGCTTCTATAGAATAGCATATGCCAGGTTAACCCCTGCTCACCCTCCGTACACAAGTCAAATAGGGAAGTTCACCATCAGTGAAGATTTGACTATGATGAATGTTTGTGATAAGCATATCTGTAAGATAAACCAAGAGTGGGGCATGGCAGGCAGCAGTCAGATGTCAAGTCAAAGCAAAGACATCTAGAATGAAGTTGTGGTTTAGGATATGATGCAGGTAATATGCTATGGACCAAAACCCACTTATGACACAATTAGTCTGTTAATCAGGTCTTAAATACTAACCAAGCCACACATTCAAGCAATTAAAGGTGCCACAAGGAGAAAGCAGCCACAGAAACATTACACAGAAATATGTAATATTTTTTGCGGCTGGTTGCTGTTATACCTTACATTGAACATATAGCAGGGTTAGGACTGCACCTGGGTCTTCAGACAGGTCAGACAGATCCAGGACCTCACCAGAGCTCCAATCAGCCTTGGTGCAATTCCCATTGCCCAACAATCAGTTGGCTCCAGAACCAGGCCAGGACTTGGACCAGCCCTGTGGTCCCTACTGGCTAACAAGCAGCTGATTATCAGCCAGCTCTGGGGACTGCACAAGGGCCAGTTTAAGCCCCAGTGTGGTCCCAGAGCCAGCTGACCATCAGCTGATTGTTGAGCACCTGGATTTCAACATACTGGTGAGGGGAAGCCCAGGATCATGAACCTGAGCTCCCCCAGCTCTGACAAGTAGAGTGCAATTTGGATCTGATAACCAATCCCAGAATTTAGCATCCTGCCATGCACAGGTGGCATGGCAGATGATACAATTATTGGGATTGGAGATCAGTTCCCATTGTGCCTTTAAATGAACAGTTGTCCATGATCTCAGTCGCACAAATGCCAATCTAGAGTCATTCAGTTCAAGACAAGGGAGTTACTGTTTTTCTTGCATATAATGGGCCCTGGAATAAGATATGCACCTTGTTTTTGAAAGGCAGAATGAAGGAAAAAAGATTTTTCCTTGCCATAAGTAGCTGTGTAGCAACAGTTTAGGAGCTGAGCCTGCTCATTGTAGCTCCATGAAACATGCAGATTTTGCTTTCAATTTGCTCAGTAAGCAGCAGAAACTGCTCTTACCAATTTTTTTGCATATAATTTGCACTTCCATTTCCAGCAGCTGGTTTTTGGAAAAAAGGTTTGTGTTGTATGTAAGAAATTATGGTATTCTAAATTATTCCTGGTGAATCTGAGAGCAGTATTTGGTCCTGTCAAAAGAGCTTTGCTTACCTGAAAAGCTTGTTCTTACCTGAGCGTTTGCTTTTCAGTAGTACCAGACCCCCATTTTGTACATTAAAATGCAAGACTGCAAAGTTGTTTTTGAAAGATTTTTTTTAATGGGGGGAGTAGTAGGGGGTGCGGAAGGACTCTCTCTCAACGACTACTACCAGTTTATTTAGTTTGCATTTTTTACAGTTTACATTAAACCAGTTTAAGGGAAAAGTGAGAGAAAGAGAGAGACCATGTACCATCAAAACATTTACCAGAGGAAATGACCTCAAAGGAAGCAAGGTTACATAAAATAATTCATGTGAACTGTAATTTCATAAGTGGTTTTAATCTCCTGTGCCTGGATAAGGTGTAATCCTATAACCGTAAATGCAATAATAATGTCATCCTTGGTTTTTCAAAATCTGAAAGTTAATGTGAGTTTTGTTCAACAGGACTAGATTTTCACTGTACACAGTACAAATGCTGTGCATCTATCTATCTATCTATCTATCTATCTAATCTCTATTTTATATAGATATTCAATTGGCACCATAGCTCTTTACAGAGCATGGTGTGTACACCATGATAGCTGCTGAGTCCAATGTAAAAGTGACAGTCCTACTCACAGGTAGGGCACACTAGCAATGCTCTGAATCCAAGCAGCAGATTATATATACTATACATAGTATACAGTGTATATATAGACTATATAAATATGTGTGTATGTATATGTATGTATATATCACATATTAAGAGAACTTGACACCTATGCTGAGGGCTAGCAAAAATACTAGTGGGGTGTATGGCAGGATACATGGGCCTATTTTCTTGCGAATATTGGAATTAATATGATCTGATTATTCTTGTGGACCTCTAGAGGGTTTTTTTTTTAAGTTTAAGTGACCAACAGCAAACTCATCAAATTCAGCCTGTTTCCATCAAAACACTGCTAAATCCAGTTTATAATCTGTTTATTCCAGTTTTCTATTAGTTGTTTCACCTTCCCTCTTCACTAATGATTTTCAGCAGTGAAGTTTCTTGAAAATGGGTGCTCAGAGACAGTCAATGAAAAGCTAATCATTTATTTAGGCAACGTTGTTAAAAATATAAGCTGAATGAGCTTGCTTTCTTTTTTTGGATGACTGTTCCTTCCCTCCTTTACAAGTTCCTTCACCCTGCTGTCATAAGGTGAAAAACAATTTATTATAGTAAATTGTTCAGCAAAGTATTAGGTGCACAGCACATGAACAGGGATGAAAGGACTCTAAAATAATAATTTAGAGCTCAGTGGGTTCTAGCTGGTAGGATCTGAAGATTGTGAGTCAACTGAATAATTATATTCAGCTTATTATAAATTCCACCCATCCGGCTTTAGTCAGCTATGGTATTCTTCACTTTGTGTTGTTAAGGAGTTGCCACATTCCACCCCAGAGGTGACTGGATTTCAATGGAAGGTGACAGGATTCCTGTATTTATAAAGCTCTTTGGTATTCCCTGGGTTGGGAGGCACTACCGTATATAAATGTTAGGAATTGTGTTGCTGAGGCAGGAGGTTTTCTTTTATACCTAGAACTTCTGTACTTTCTCCCATCACTGGGCCAGATCCATCCTCAGTGTATCGGCATAAACTTCTGGATAAGTAGTCACACCATAGATGAATTTGATCACTTATATATAATATTAATAACACTTTTTCAGCTTCTTATTCTGCCTTTCCTTATATATCCCCATAGGACTGAGGAGAGAGATCCATCTCTTGTACTTTGTTCGGTGATCAAAAGAAATGTTTATCAGTGTTACCTGATAAAAACTGTTTGATAGCACATGATAACTGCTCTTAAGAAGAGCAGATTCCATGGATTGGTGACTAAGAGCTTGATGTCTGATTGTTTATGCAAAGCTGATATGATACAAATATATGGTTATAAATGCTGTTCCCCATTATTAGTTGCCTATTTCCTATAGAGCTTTTCTTGGCACCACATGCACCTAGCCGATGAGCCTCAGCATGGTATGTTTTAGCTCAGGAAACCATAATGCACTCTTTTGCCAACAGACTAGACAGAACATGTGGCTCAGGACTACATTCCCTGTAATCTCCAGTCATGCAGTAGTAACAGTGAAGTAGTGCAATCTTTTGCTGAGACAGAGTAGCATCTTTTCCTCATGCTACTCAACCACAGTTTTAAGTCATCTTTTTTTATTTTTTGGCCAGGCCTCAGGATAATAACATGGTAATAAAAAATTCTCTTTGTATTGTAATAGTGCAGACAGTTCACAGCATACTTCAGTTGCCAACATGTGGCTATTCAGAGAATGCTCCCAGGCACTCCTTTTAAAAATGAAAACAATGGTATTTTAATTTGTAGTCCAGTCTTTCTTTTTCACTGTGAGGCACAGGGCAATAAGAAGGAACATATTTCTGAAACAAGTTAACTCAGCATGCAATATGTAGACGATTATTCCTGGCTTGCTCAGTGTTACCAATACACAGTTTTTCAGAATGCTTATTGATCTTAATTGTAGCTACTGAAGTTAAGGTTCTGTTTGTTCTAATTCTCTTTCCATGTTTGTGAGAGTGCTAGAAAATGTCTTTAGGTTGCACTGGTAACAATTTAGAGCCTAATTTATGAGGCACTATGGGTATTTGTAGATGGCACAGGGATTCAGATTGAAGTGGTGGTTTTTTAAACCTACAGGCACCCGGCTTGGGAGATCCTGGGGGGCACTGCAGCTGTGGAGGGAAGCACCGGGCCCCGACACAGCTCAGGCAGGCAGGCTCTAGGGAAGAAACAAAATAAAAGATCAGGCTTGCCGCTTTTTTTTTTTTTAACTTCAGGGCAGCCTGCCTTCCTGGGCTGTTGCCGGGCTGCCTGCTGGGGCTGTCTACACAGCTACTGAGCCTCACAGAACCCTCTACAGCTGTAAAGGTAGCAAACTAAAGCTCCTCAGAGATGTTTTAGTTTGCTGCACCCCAAAGTAGTTTGCTGCACCCCAAAGTCATTTAAGGCACATTATGCTGCCAAATTTGCTACAGCAGCTAGAGTTAACGTGCAATTTGCTGCCAAATTTGCAAACTCGTGCAAACAGCAACACCATTAAAGTGGTGCAAAGGGGCATTTAACGCACATTAATGTGTTGTCTATAAATGCCCTGTGGAAGTATTCAGCATCAGATCATAATCTGAAGAGATGCAGCTTGAAGTGTTTTGGCACTCAGATGTAAATGTGGCACTTATTACTATGTAGCTGACCATTTTACTCTTGGAGAAGAAGGTTTTCTCCAGGCCCCTCCATTTTAACAGTTTCACATAAAACAAGGAATGTTAAACTCACAATTGTTACCAGGGAGTTTTTTAAAAAATGACCTAGTGTCCCTGTGTTTGGTCTAGAGAGTAAATTCACCTCCATCTTCTACCCACACCCATTACACCCTCATATACACACACATCTTTCACTCATATCAGGCCCTACTAATGACTTAACACAGGTACATAATCCATAAAAGAACAAGACTTCTGCATATTGTATTGCAAGTTATGAAATGCTTCTTCCTAGATCAAAAAATTCCCAATAAGCCACATCTGTACAAAGAGGTTTCCCTGTCTGGAAAGAATAGTGTGCTTTTTATTTTTAACTGAATACTTTGAAGAAGGCAACAATCCATCATTTATACATATTTGTTAAACCTAATGGAATAATATACACTGTTGGGCACTTACTATGAAAAATGATGGATACCAATGCAGTAGTTTTCTGCCTTTTCAGACACACCAACTGCTGAAGCTTCCTGAGCCTAACAAAGGGTTTTTGAACCCGAAAGCTTGCTTAATAACTATTCTCCAACCATTTGGGTTGGTCTAATAAAAGCCAAGGAACCTTGTCTGCCTTGTCTGCCTATGTCCTTAGACCAACACGGCTACAACTCAAACCCCTGCCTTTTCAGGGCATTCTCCTATAAGTTTCTAGCCGTCAAGAAAGTAAGGATGGTTCCTTACTTAAGGGGCTCCTAAAGACTCCCTAAAATCATGAACACTGAACATGTTGTTTGGGGAACAGCTTGCAGCCACTGGATTGTTCAGCAATTGTTAAATCCAGGTAATTTTCATTTGTTACTTGTAGCAGGTGATTGGTTAAGGAGCTGTTCTTGTTTTCTAACTGAGTAACTTTTATACTTTCCAAATGAAAGGCAAATACCAGTTCACATATGTAAATCTTGAATTTTCAGGCATATGTGGATTGTGCTAAAATGTGGTGTTAGATTTTCAAAGGCTTTCATAAATAGCCATTGCTTGCCCTCATCCTGGCATGTGTTGGACACTGTGGGTGCGTCCACACGAGTGCACACGTGCCTCTTGCCCCACCTCAAACCCCTTTGAGGAGGGACAACAGGTGCATACGGAACAAAAAGATGTAACTTTGCAGCGCGGGGAGAAAATTAGACCCCTGGATATCCAGGGGTCTAAAAAATCTGAAGTTTAAAAAAGCAGCGCAGGGCACGGTCCCTGACTCTGCCCTGAGACAACTGGAGGCTGGGTCCTCCATGGAGACACACTGGCTGCCAGAGCGTCTCTATGGTTGACCCCTCCCCTGGTGCTGAAACACACGGCTGGTGCCAGTGAGTAAAGGGTCGGGGGGGGGCTGGAGGAGTGGGGAGGGCGTCTAAAAAATCTGAAGTTTAAAAAAGCAGCGCAGGGCACGGTCCCTGACTCTGCCCTGAGACAACTGGAGGCTGGGTCCTCCATGGAGACACACTGGCTGCCAGAGCGTCTCTATGGTTGACCCCTCCCCTGGTGCTGAAACACACGGCTGGTGCCAGTGAGTAAAGGGTCGGGGGGGGGCTGGAGGAGTGGGGAGGGCCTCACACACTGCCCCTGCCTCCTG
>NW_005841988.1:2183740-2196226 GCF_000455745.1 Alligator sinensis
GGGGAGGTGGGTCTGGGTGGGGCAGCCATTGAGGAGCTGCAGCAGCTGGTAGGGGATGGGGCCAGGTGGGGCAGCAATTGGGGGGCTGGGGTGGGGCATGTGGGCCTTGCAGGGGGGGTGGTAGCCCCTGTGGGGGCCATTTGGCCCCCATTGGGGGGCCATACCCCTTGTATGGGGGATGAACCCCCTGTTGGGGGGCTGTACCCCTTGTGAGAGTGCTGAACCCCCTTTTGGGGGGTCTGAACCCCGTTTTGGGGCCAAACCCTTTGTGTGGGGGACAAACCCCCTGTTGGGGGACTGAATCCCCTGTTGGGGGTGTGTAGCCTTGTGTGGGGGCTGAACCCTCTGTTGGGGGGCTGAACCCATTGTGTGGGGGCTGAACTCCTTGTGTAGGGGCTGAATCCCATGTTGGGGGGCCATAGCTTTTGTGTGGGAGACCAACCCCTCATGTGGGGGCCATCACCCTGTGGGAGGGCAGCAAAATATGAATTCATGAAACCTGTATTTAGAGTTCACTTTATTATTATGATAAGAGACTTTAACACTGTAGATCTATCAATAAAACATTGTCCAACTGATAGCTGTCTCTGTCTCACTCTCGCTCTCTTTATAGTGGTCTTTTGTTTTACTTGTGTAGGAACATGGATTTGGGGGTATTTTAGAGAGTAATTTTGGGATTTTTTTTATCAGGGATTTTTCAGTTTTCCAATAGGGAACACCAGAATTCCTGCTAGGGAGGCCAGTGGCAGGACCCTGCCTGCTCAGAACTAGCACCTTGGACCCAGCTGGCTGTGGCTGACCTCCTGGCCAAATGGGGCCAGGAGGACATGCTTTGACAGTTCAAAGCAGGCCACCACACCCGGAACATCTTCCGCATGATAGCTGCCCAGATGGCCGGGCAGGGGGGACAAATGGCAGTACAAAGGCCAACCCCGCAACCGCAGTCCACTGGCAGCTGGCCCAGAGGGGCAGATGCCTCTACTGGTTCTGCAGTCCCCATCCGAGTCTGTCGGGTGCACAGCAGGTCACAACTAGGCAGCAGGCCCCACCGCCAGACTGCTGCAGTGGGTAGATGGTGCAGGGAACTCTCAGGGCTGCTTCAGCAGTCCAGCTGGCACAAGGGGTAGTGTCCGCAGGTACCAAGTGGATGAGCTCCAGAAGTTCCTGAGAGCTAGTAGACCTGAGCTACTTGCCAGGGCAGCTTTTTATACTGCTGGGGCCAGGACAGGTGCTGACCCTGGGCTCTAGCTCCTCCTGGCTGAAGATGCAGGAGGAGCCAGGCAGGGTTATTTTGCCCCTAGTGGCACAGTTTGCTCCACTACAAAGTGCACATCCTAGCACGTGCACTGAGGCAAAAATCCCCAGCCTAAATTTGCACCACTTCTATTTGAGCTGCTGCAAGCGCACACACTTGCATGTGTGGACGCGCCCTGTGACTAAAAATAGGAAGCATAACTTTTATGAATTTTGACGAATCAGGCTCTTACATTCCTTTATGTGGCTTTTAATGGTAACATCTTAGCTAATTGGTGTATTACTATTCAATAGGCCTGTGCAAAGCAGCTAGTATTCGCTTTGGATTTGAATTTGGCTGATTCAGGGGGACAATAATTCGATTCGGTGATTCAAATCACTGTCCTGAATCGATTCGGCTGAATCTCCAAATCAGCCAGGCCCATCCCCCCCACGCCAGCAATGGCTGCACCACCTGCCCCAGCTCCCAGCTCTTTGGGAAAAAAAAAGCCCTGGCTCACCAGGTGTTGCCAGGCAGGGGGGCGATCTCTGCTGCCCCCCACTGCCCCACACTGTGTGAGTGGCTCTTTTAAAATACCCTCAGCCCACACCTGGGCCAACATCCAAGAAGGGTTAGGTGGACACCCCAGAGGCCCCTGCAATGGACCCCCATTCCAACTCACCCAAGACTCCACAAACTCAAGGAGGTCACCCTGACCTCACACCAACAGAGGAAAAGCCTCTGTACCTGTTGCCATGCTACTGGGAAAAGGGAAATAGACTAGGGAATGATAGCTGAGGAAAGCCCAAGAGAATCTAGGAATTCCTCCTAGACCTTACCTTGGTAGGATGAGATGATCAGTCTCTCCAAATGTGTGTCGATCATGCTGACTATGCCAAGACGATAAACCTCAACCCCACATGAGGCCCAACGAGTAGGGAATCCAATGAACAAATTGCCCATGGGATCCTGATACTCATTAGCCAGAGCAGAGCAGGGGGCAAACACCAGCACACGCTGCGTTCAACTGCTTTATTAGAGTGGAGGCAACTTCAGACAGGTGCAGCCACCGCGCACACACTGCGCAGAATACTGCAAACACCACGCAGAATATCATTGCTTTCGTACATTTATACTTTTTAGTTCACCCTCATTAACATTAACCATGCCCAGTTTCCTTCTGTTACACCCACAGTCCCACCCCTGCATTTACATGAAATTGCCTATGCATTAGGAAACTTTCCACTCTGCACCCACATGAGGTCATCACCCCTACTTCACTCCTACTGTCTTTAGTCACATTTCTCAAAAGCTTTCTTTATATTCTCATATCCCCATTAGTTTCCCTTCCCTGTTTGGTTTAAGTTCCTCTACTTTACAATTAAACAAACAGTGAAACAATTAAACAGACAATTAACCATTTAAAGCCCTAAGCAAACAGTACCTAGTTACATCTCTAACTTGAAACCAAGACCCTTCAGTGTTTAGATTCAGCTCAGCTTAACAAGGGAAAAGGGCGGGGAAAAAAGCAGATTGCAAAAAAGGCAGGGAAAAGCAAGCATTAACAAGCAATGCACTAGCTGCAAGAAATCAGCAAGAAAAAAGGCGGGAAAATGCAAGAGACACAGGGCGGGAAAATGCAGGGGTTCACCATCCTAACAAGTAATGGATCAGATTTCTAGTTCAAGTCTACCTCTATAGAGAAATGGTTTAGTATTCAAATGAAAATATCATCAGCCTTGCTTCTGAATTTCTGTACTATATTTAAAATCAGCCCTGATGCTATGGCTATGAATGTGCATGCAGTTAGGTATGTATGCATGGGTTAGCCACATTGGAGTTACTATGTGTCAGTTCTTCAGGACAGAGATTGCAATACCTGATATCAGTAATGGCCAGTTTGTAAACGTTACTTTCCATAACCACTATTCCATATTCACCTTTTCCTTATCCATTTATTTATATATTTGAGCAAATTACCAAGTTCTATCAGCAAGAAAAGATCGTAAAGCCATGTTATCTAATAACAATAAGTACTTAGGCCTCTGCCTTTCTGAATGTGCTTTTAAATCGTCAACTAATTAATCTTCTTAAGAAGAGCTAGCTAGGAAACTTATTTCCAGCCCAATGAAATATTTGAAAACAGGAAAACATTTCATTTTTGATAGACAAAAGCTTCAGCTTGTTCATTTTTTAAACAACAAAAAGTCTACATTTTCAATGGAAAACACACAGTTTTGAAAAATATTTCTGTTTAATTAACAACCCAATTTTCCATTTAAAAACTGTTTGGATGGAATTTTTTTTAATACCAGTCTGCCTTAGAATCCTCTCATGAGACATGTAGGTAGATATTATTACTTCTACTTTACAGGTACAAATAACCTGGGTTACTGATTGAGAATGAAATCCACTGGTGAGGCTGATGACAAAATCCCTTTTGAATTCAATAGGATCAAGATATTATCCAATGTGTGAACAATATGTAACCTAGGTGACCCTATATTGACACATCCAGTATGTGACCCAGGTTTACAATGCTCGAGTGCCAGTTTCACAGTTATGAGATCATTCTTCTCTAGGCAGAGAAAGCTTCCGTTACAGTGCATGTGATTCAATGTGCTTCTACTTCTTGTCAGAAGTGTGCTATGAAATGCTTACTGTAGCCAGCATGGATTCAGGCATTGTGACCCTAAGCTGTTGTGGAAAGTCCCCTATTTGAATGGCCGGCAAATGAATACCTCGATTCTGGCAACCAGATTAGTGCTCTGTTCTTTCTCTCTTGCATTTATAACTGCAAATACACAGCATTTTAAGATCTTTGGAGGATTTAACGGATGTGTAATTGTTGAGGGATGAGTGGTTAACAATAAACAGCAGACACTTTTCCTTGAACTATTAAAGTACCAACAATGGCAGTGGTGGTGATAATGAAACAATTCTTATCTAGGACAATCATTTGCAAAGTGGCTTTTAAGTAGTTTACTCAGTTCTTTCCCCCCTTTCCTTCCCTGCTTCTTTTTACCTTATGTTGTCTTTGTAACTTGTCTCGGAACAATGCTGGCAAGTTGTTCGTTCAAAATTAACAATCAGTTTCCAACTTAAAAGGTAAATGAGCACAGATTTAACTTTTATGATATTCAGGTTTAACTAATTTTTAATGTTGGAAAAATATCCTGTAGCCCTTCGCTCAGGATAAAATTTCAACTCTAACCTCTGTGCTACCAAAAAAAAAAAAGTAAATCATTATCTTGAATACAGATTACCACTAATTATTTTCAAAGTTTGGTTTTATATACCAGATACATATGGTATACTTTATGATATTCAGGTTTAACTAATTTTTAATGTTGGAAAAATATCCTGTAGCCCTTCGCTCAGGATAAAATTTCAACTCTAACCTCTGTGCTACCAAAAAAAAAAAAAGTAAATCATTATCTTGAATACAGATTACCACTAATTATTTTCAAAGTTTGGTTTTATATACCAGATACATATGGTATACTATGCATACCAAAAACATTACAATAGTAATGCAAAGGCTGCAGCATATGCAAGGGATTGAGGTATGTTGTGCCATGGTCTGCAGATTGTAAAGGTTTAGAGCAAAATGGTTCTCAACCTTTCGGCCCCATGGGCCAAATGAGTGGTGCGGAGCTGGTCTGAGGGCCAGAGTGGACCCTGTGTCCCAGGACTGGGCCTGCATGCTTGGATCCAGACTGCACTTTCCCCACCCAGCCCTGTGTGACTGAATTGGGGCTCTGGGACCATGAACCCACTTCTGCCCAGTCCTGCATGCTGGGATTTGAGCCCCCAGACATTGTTCTGCCTCTTCCTGGCTCTGAGGGCCAAGATCAGGGTCCCAAGGGTCCATGCTGTCTTTGACTAGTCCCACTTGTGGGGATCAAGTTTCAGGGCTCCATGGCACCTCTGCCCAGCTCTGTGTTGTGGTATTGGGCCCTACACTGCCCTGCAAGCCACATCCAGTGTGCAAGGTTCTGCCCTGCAGGGCTCCCCATGGTTTTTGGTTAAAAGCAAACCCTTGGCTCCCCATGGACTTCATGACAAGCTACCAAGGCTGGACTTGGCCCACAGACCAAGGGTTGAGCTGAATTTAAATAAGACAGTCCTTCCTTACACTAAGTTGAAGATCCAGGTCCTTCATCAGGATCTGCTGTGTTGGACCCATCCCACATGTAGAGTGCTCACAAGATGAAACAGAAGCAGGTACCTGTACAGTGAAAGCACTCATTCAGATGGAATTTAACTCAACATTTGTGAGTACTCTCACCCCAAGCAAGAGAGACAAAAGAGAGGACTCTCCTCTGAGGTCCAATGCTATAATTAGGCCACTCATAGAATTACAAATGCCATGGAGAAGGGTGGGGAAGGAGTGTGGCAGGTCTTCAAGGAATTCATTTCTAAGCACTTGGAGGAGAAGAAGGTGATTAAGAACACTCAGCATGGATTCACCAAGGGCAAGTCAGGCCAGAAAAACCTCTTCTATGCTGAGATTACTGGCCCTGTTGATATGGGAAATACAGTGGACATGGTATATACCCTGACTTTAGCAAGGCTTTTCATACAGTCTTCCACAACATACTTGCAAGCAAGCTAAGGAAGTACAGTTTAGATGAATGTACTAAGGTGGATAGAAAACTGGCTGGATCATCGGGCTCAGAAGATTGTAATCACTGGCTCAATGTCTAGTTGGCAGCTAGTCTCAAGTGGAGTGTCCAGTCCTGGAGCTGGTTTTATTCAATATCTTCTTCAACAACCTGGAAGATGGCATGGTGCACATCCTCAGCAAGTCTGCAGATGACACTACCCTTGGGGGAGTTGTAGATGCACTGAAAGGTAGAGCTAGGATTCAGAGAGCCCTAGACAAACTGGAGGATTGGATCAAAAGAAATCTCATGAAATTCAGTAAGGACAAGTGCACAAGGGTTTGCTTTTAACCAAAAACCATTTAATAAAGGTTGAGTAATGAGCACCGGGAATAGGGCCCAGAGGTCTGGATTCCTGGCTCACAGCTAAAGTGCTATAACCAGGTGGTTACATCAGGACAGGGGCTGTGCTTGAGCCCTCCCTTTGGAGCTATGCCCTGCTGCTTGTACGAATGCAAGGTTCATGGGGCCAGGAAGAAAGCAGCCATAGAGAGCTGAGTTCTGTAGTCTGGTAGCTGGGATGTCTGTTTGGAATGAAGGCTGAAGTAAGTTCTGGTTTAACAGGGTGATTCATGGGGTCCTTATTTTGTCACCGAACAAGTCATTAAACACTAAATCTTGGGTGGAGTGGCCTAAGAAATGGAAAGCACCCTCTGAAGTTATAGGACACTGGTAGTTGAGCACTTCTTGCCCTTTACAGGGCTCAAGCCCCCAGGCTCTGTCTGCCAAGGCAAGGGCCAGAAACCAGCAAGCTACCAGGCAGGATAGTTGGCAAGGTTTCCACTCTTCTTCTTGTAGCCATTTCATGTTAAAGTTAGTGAGGCAAAAGAGAAAGGTCCATGTGGAACCTGCTGCTGTAGCTCAGTCAGTTCAACCATTGCCATGGGCTGTTATGTCTTGGCTTCTACAGGTCTCCAATGTCAGGCTCTTTTTAGCCAAAAATGAAAGAGCCCTGAGAGCAGAGGCTAGACTTTAGGGTTCCCACAGCTATAAGCTCCAAGCCTGTGCCTCTGGTTTGACAATTCCCCTGAGGGTAGGGGAGCATGTCTTTTGGAGTCTGCGCTATGGGGATTAGAACAAACTGGAGGGAGCAAGGACCAGAATCCTTGATACCCACCTCCTAGGAATGGGCTCTGCTATTAAGCCACAGGGGCCACTTGGATTGCTCAGCATGCTTCCCTTGATGCTGAGTCACCATACACTCAGGAGTGTGAGATTCAGTGGGTCCAAAAGAGAGTAAGACAAAAGGCATTGGACACTGTAACCAGGTGGTTTGTTCCTGGCTGGTTTTTAGGGCTCTTATCTCTAGTGTCTTTTAGCCAGTAACCATTTAGTATAGTTTGCTTAATGAGCATTTGCATATGAGAGTACTGTGCCCCAAAATATTACCTTGTTCTACAGGCTTCTGAATGTAAGAAGGTACTCCCTTTCTTGAAGTGGTGACAGTACACTAAGAGGAACAAAAGATTCACAGGCCGTGATGACAGAGGCAACTGTGGTGCACAGCCTGTTAGTCCACCCATTCATTTACAAGTCGAGTGTCCTAGGTTAGGATCTCTGTATTCCCGATTTTTGATGTTCAAATTTTGTTTTAGCCTAATTGTGATGCACAACTTTTCCACCCCACAGGCCAGATGAATGATGCTAGGCCAGTCCATAGGCTGGATCTGGTGTGTGGTACAGACCCAGCTGGAACCCTGTCCAGCTGCATGGGATCAGCAGGGCCCAATCCAGCCACATTGGGCTGATTCAGCCATGCAGAGCCCACGACTGGGCCTGATCCAGCCATGTGGGCCTTGGAAATTTGGGGGCAGAGCAGTGGCAATATTAATTACTACCCCTCCCTTGTCACCATATTTCTGGACCTTGGAGAACCTCACAACTGGAAGACATGGCTCTGTGGTCTGGTTCTGGCCTGCAGGCTGGAGGTTGAACACCCCTAGATTAATGCAAAAGAACAGAACCCAGGGTTTTCATCGCTCAGAAGAAAGCTCAAGCTACACGATAACAGCAAGGATCTCATAGTATTCAAATTCTCAGCTCCCATTTCTCTGACAAGACTAAATCTACCATGCCATGAACTACAATGGCCCAAGACACTCTTTTTCTTTCTTCCTCCCTTTGAAGCCATATCACTATGCAGCTACATCTGTCTTGAATGAAGCCATTCCAAAGAACTTTTAATTCCAAAAGAGTGCTGTAAGCATCAATATATATTAAAAGTCATTGTCCAAAAAGAATAGAAAAGTAGAGAGATCAGCATCTACAGAGTTCTCTGGCATTCTCCTAATGTTCCATTGTGTAATAAACCATGGAAACAACCTCCAGAGGAAGGACTGAAAAAGACTTTGAAAAATACCTTTCAGCTGCATGGTTACACTCTTCCAGGATGGTGGGAGTAGGGTTTTTACCTTTCTCCAGAAGGAATGAATGTGCCCTAAACTGTTGCATTCCTCGTCCCAATAAAGCTTTTAGTCAATGCAAAGCGCAACAGAAGACCTCTGTCCTGAAATACAGTGTACCCTGGTTGGATGGGCTGGGATGGAAAGGGGAAGAGGTAGGTTTTAATCCCCTCACAAGAAGGACAGAATTGAAGCTTGTTTACTTACAGCTTGAGTAAGTACTCTTGTTGCTTTAGTTTTGCTACCAGTTGCTGTAGCTTGTGAGAATGGATTGGTGAGAGTATTTAAAAGCAGGAGAGGTTTCACGGTTGTGAATTATGCTCGGAGGTAAATCTCTCACTTGGAGTAAATATCCTAAATTCTGGAAGCATCTGGAACTTAAGGTACATCAGTTTTATCTTATTTTCTAAGGAACGCAGAACCACACAACCAGTCCTTCACTACAGATTTGGGACTAGCAGGTAGTATATTTAGTGATTTTTCCATTTTTTGCCATAATACACACTAACTTGTGGATGGCGTCCTTCAAATAAATGCTCTCTGCAATTTGGCTTTCAGCTGAAATTAAATCAAGACCCTCAAACTGAGACTGAGCTATTTCAGAGCACAAATATGTCTTTATAAGCTTACATTTTGAAAAACTACATTCTCTGCCTGGGACAGACACAGCCAAGATTAATAGAATCTTTCTGGATTCGTTTGGTACAAAACCTTATTTTTGCACAGAAAATCCAATGTGGCCTTTTGGACATGTTCCAAATTTCAGTTGCTTGCCAAGATCCTGAAGTTCACTGCAGATATCCAGGATATTTGTGTCAGAGGATGTCTTTTTTACCAGACTGTCCATTTTCCCAGTATTTTGCTTAAATAAATGCATTGGTGCTGTAATTCTTTACAGACACCTTTGATGTTTCAGAGGCATTATACAAAAAAAAAAACCAAACAGTTTATGGTATTTCTGAAATTGTAAAGCTCTCTTTCCAGGTCACTGTATAGCAGTATCCAAGGCATAATGGAAATAATGTATACTTCTTTTCTTGAGTACTTAATGGTTTAGCTCTGGTGCTATAAACAAACCTTTTTTTCGGTTTGTCCCACTGTTGTTTTACTTGTGGAAAATTACGTTTGTTTCTGGCTTATTGGCCAGTTCCTTACCACCAGTCAAGACTTGCAAATCCCTTATCACAATAACAGTTTACAAGGAAATTTGTTGAAGATTTTCCACTGATAGAGTTTATTCGATATCCACTTCAAGGTCTTGAATCAGTTTACTTGTGACATTGACTTAATTAAAGCATATCATGCCAAAACAACCCACTGTACAAAACTCCATAGCTGTGGATTTTTGAGAGCGAGTAATTTGTCATCACTTTAAGTTTTGGTTCCTGAAGTTTTGGTTCCTGAAGGTCCCCTTAAGTTTGTGGACTTTTGTTTTTGAAACATTGATAAGTTAAAGCCTTTAAGTTTGAACAATTGGCAAGTTAAACTTAAGAACTATATGCTTCTTAAACTTGATACCAGAATCAACGCATCAGTTTGTTTTTCCCATCTATTTCACTTAAGGGTGTTGAAAATAGTTTGGTTGTATGTTGGCTCATTATATCCCTGGGCTCTGATGAAGCTACAAAAACTATGAATGGTTTGAACCACATTGAAAAATACCGTAGCTTCAGTGCAATATAGTACCTCACCCCTTCAGTACAAGATTCAAAGAACAAACTTTGGGAACAAAAAAATGAAAACCTTCTCTTATCCAGGTCCCAGATTTTCACAATCACTGAGATGCCCTTTTTATTGTTCAAAGAGAGTTTTTGTCATTGCAGTCCAGTAAAATGCATCATATTAAAAAATACAATAAAATGTTCTTTGTTCATCATGCTGACTGCTCTCACCTGTTACTACTTCTGTAGAAACATATCTAACAACCATTGTCATCTGCTCTTGCTTACTAATGTCTTTGGTGCAGAAAAGTACAAAAGAATAATACTTCGCAGCTTTCAAGGCAGAGATAATTATCTTCTTGATGATGCTCTTAAGAATTTGAAAAATATAATTTTAAATATTTTTCCCAGGGAATGAATAAGTTGGCTTTGTTGGAACATTGTCAGAAATGTTCTTGCATCACAAGGTCATATTTCCAAAGAAACTCTACAAATTAAAAAAAATAAAATCCATTGTAGGATGAATACAGCTTATCCAATGAACTTCAGAGTGGAATGTTTTCTCTTCTATGCAACCTGATCAAATCAAAAAGCCATTCCAAATCCTTTGCCAGTATTCTATCAGATAGAGAAAACCAATGGCAAATTAATTATCAATCGTACGATCTTATGTCAGTCTAATTTCCAAGTCTCGCCACATATGACAATTATTCACTTGATCTGCTGATGTCTCATGTTTCACTAAGACATTTAATATGTTTCTCCAGTTTTAAATACCATCCCTGCAAAATCTTGAGTAAAAAAACTCCCAGCAGAAGCAATAAGCATAGTTGAAGTATAGCAGGAAAGCCAAGCTTGCATTATACATTTTTCATTTAAAAACTGGCCTGAGAAATGGAAAGCCAAAAATTTTCTGCCATTTCTTGCCAAAAGAAAATCCTTACAGTTTTCTTGCACAGACCTAGCATTGACATGTGGCCATTGATTACTGGCCATTTGACCAGATCCTTCAGAGGATCAAAGCTTATTGGTTATTCCTCTTTGAATAACTGTGGAAGTGCATCACATTGTCACTGTTTAAAAATATATCCACATCCACAGAGGGAGCCATTTTACCGGGATACAATCATTTCCTTTTACTTTTTTTTTTCTCTTTGATAGTTTGGAACTAGGAAAACCACTTCCATTAAGGTTATTTTCAGAAATAGGAACATGGATGTTTTGGCTGAATGAGCATTCACAAGTTGAAGATTCTGATGCATTAGTAGGAAGTGAAACATTTGATTTCAGAAATCTTAAAAATGCTTGATTTGTTTTTCATTGTTGGCTTTTCTTTTGCATTTTACAGATTCAGAAATAATTCTCCAGTTATAAAAGAGTCTCACTACCACTTTCAGTTTTCGCCAGGATTTATAATGCCACTGAAGTCTACTAGCTGAATACACATGTTCAGAAAAAGAAGCTTAACCAGGCACTTCTAAACAACCAACCACAAACCGACCCAGCCACATAGAAATACCACTTGTCTGACAGCAAGTTCTAAAACATCATCAATTTTCCACTTTTTAAGAGAAAAATCATTATTGCTGGTGAATAAAAAATGTTGTTTTTGCTTTTTATTCTATAATTTGCTTTTCTGACACTCCTAATGTCTTGCTAGTGTCACCTGCTACTTTTACCCTGAAAGTCAACCTAGTGTGCAAAGAGTTCAAGAACAGAAGTGAGTGGCACACTTCAGAACAAAAAAAAAATGCAAGGAGAAATGCACACAGAGTGGGGAGTAGTTGAGAACCTGGCATATATCATAACAGGTGGGTTTTCAGAATTTTTATGAAGGAGGCAAGGAAGGGTGTATAGTGATCAAAGGCCTGTTCCAAACTTAAAGGATGGTTTGAAGGAGGCAGTTTGACTCTAAGTGGTTTACACCTATGTTAGGTGACCCTGACAGGCTCAGGAAATGAGCGGACGAGAACCTGATGGTGTTTAACACTGAAAAATGCAAGGTTCTCCACCTTGGGAAGAAAAACCCGCAGCATGCTTATAGGCTCAGCAGTGCTATGCTGGCTAGCGCTATGGATGAAAAGAACTTGGGGGGTCATAGTTTCATAGTAGTTTGGGGTCAGAAGGGATCTGAACAGATCATCTACTCTGACCCCCTGCCACTGGCAGGAGCACATGCTGGGATCACACAACCCCAGACAGGCGTTCGTCCGACCTCTTTTTTAATATACCCAAGGTAGGAGCGAGGACCACTTCCCTAGGAATTTGGTTCCAGATCTTAGCCACCCTAATGTCACAACCCAAGGGTGTGATTTTGTTTGTGTGCGCTTCAGCACTGCTAAATTATTTCCCACCACTCGGAGCTTTCTTTGCAGGGTGCATTTCTCAGTTGCAAAGAGAAATGCACGGTGCAAAGGAGTTCCCGCCACCCGTATGCAAATTTGTGTCCCACTATTAGCCAGTTCTAAATTATTCCCACGTGGCAGCTAGCGATTGGCTTGCTAGCCGTATAAGAGGCTTGA
>NW_005841988.1:2197150-2197960 GCF_000455745.1 Alligator sinensis
AAGAATTTAAGTTTGAAAGCCCAGCTGCGTATGGCCGTTCGAGCGGTCAAAGAAGCGGCTGCAAAAGAGAATCCTGAAACGCCACGCCAAGATGGCGCCAAGCAAGAGGGAGACTGTATGGAAGAACCGGAAGAGAAGGGTGGAGCTTCGGAGGAACCTGCGAGAGTTCAGTTAGCGACTCCACCCACCAACGCAGCGTCGTTTCCAGTGACCCCGCCCACCGACGCAGTGTCGCTTCCGGTGACCCCGCCTTCATGCCGACGGAAGGGAGAATCGAGCGGAGGAGTGCATCCGCCCCTCCTGCCTGAAGCAATAACAGCAACGACTCCCGCAGCAACAATAACCCCCAAAGTAACAGATCAGCCTATAGCAACAACCAGCCGAGTTGCTAGTGCCTACTATGCTCACACCAGAACTGAATTGCAGGATTTGTGCAGAGAATCAAGAATCCAACCTGAAGAAACTCTAGCTGTATGGTTGGGACATTTGGTCATGGAACTTGGATCCAACCTGCTAAACCAGGAAGAAGCAAGTTTCTTGGTCAGACAAGCTTCGTGGAGTAGAGGACATGCCACTAACATCTATATGGTAGCGGTTAACGTTCACTGGCCTATTCCATTGCCAGCGCTTGTTGCAGGACTGATCGGTCAGAAAGCCCACGCATGGCATGACGGATGGCCAGAACATACCGGCGCAGAACATCTCATGCTAGCAATCATCGGAGTCTCGTACTGTGCCTGGAACCCCAGAGCATGTGCGCTGGGACTGACATCACTCCAGCGAATAAGACCATGGCCTCACCATCATCTA
>NW_005841988.1:2200170-2212760 GCF_000455745.1 Alligator sinensis
GTGCCCAGAACTGGATGCAGTACTCCAATTGTGGCCTGACCAATGTCATGTAGAGGGGGAGTATCACCTTTCTGGACTGGCTTGAGATGCATCTTTGGATGCACGACAAGGTGCAGTTGGCTTTGCTGGCTGCGGTCTGGCATTGGAGGCTCATGTTCATCTTGGAGTCAATAATGACTCCAAGCTCCCTTTCCGCCTCTGTGCTCACAAGGGGGGAAGTCCCCAGCTTGCATGTATGCTGTGGATTCCTTCTCCCCAGGTGCAGCACCCTGCATTTATCTACATTGAACCCCATCCTATTACCATCCACCCACTTCTGTAGTCTGTCATGACCACAAGATGTACATGAGCCTTCAATGTGATGCTGTGACCAGTAAAGCAGGCAGAATGCTGGCTTGCATTCATAGACACCATCATAGATGCTTCTCAAGCAAATCCCAGGACATCATTCTCCCATTGTACTCGGCCTTGGTGAGGCCACAGCTGGAGTACTGCATCCAGTTTTGGGCTGCACAATTCAAAAAGGATGCGGAGAAGCTCGAGAGAGTCCAGAGGAGAGCCACACGCATGATCAGATTTCAGGAAAACAGACTATATGATAAGAGGCTGAGTGCTATGGGACTCTTCAGCCTGGAAAAGCGCAGGCTAAGGGGTGATCTGGTGGCCACCTACAAGATTATCAGGGGTGCTCAGCAGGATCTGGGGGAACGCCTGTTCACCAGAGCGGCCCAAGAGATGACAAGGTCAAATGTTCACAAACTTCTCCATGACCGTTTCCGGCTGGACATAAGGAAGGACTTTTTTATTGTCTGAGCCCAAGGCCTGGAATAGACTGCTGGTGGTTCAAGCACCTATCTTGAAAGTCTTCAAGAGACATTTGGATGTCTATCTTGCTGGGATCCTATGATCCCTGCTGACTTCCTGTCCCGGGGGGGGGGGGCTGGACTCGATGATCTTCCAAGGTCCCTTCCAGCCCTAATGTCTATGAAATCTATGAGATAACTTCATAGGAGATGGTTTGGGCAACTGCTCGCAGGGCCCCCAGTAGGGCATATTTTGAGTTTGATGATCATCCTGATCATAATAGTGAATAAACCATAAGGCTTGACATAGCTAGCAAGAATAGTACTCCCAGGTTGAGGTCTGCAAGGGGGAAAGGCATAGGAAGTGGGGATCATATGGTGAGAGATAATATTAAGGCCACTGCTGGGGACAGGATGAAGAGGGTTGGGGTAGCAAGTAGGGGAAGGGTTAATTCTTTGATGACAAGCAAGGGGTTGAAGTAGGCCAAGTGGCCCAACAATATTTGGCCCTTTTCGCAGTTGTATGTAGCTGATAATTTTTTGCTCTAGGGCTGTTAAAAATGCAACTGCAATCAAGATTGAGATAATGAGGAATACTGGAGGTACGATAGTGAGGGCATCTATTACTGGGTAGAGAATTTGAATCTCTGAGTAAAGGGCTTAGGCCTTTTGCATTGAGCCGGGCTCTGCCAACCCAGTATGCTCTTGTATTGAGAGGGCGTGTTCATCCTGATCGCTAATTTAGTTATCTACATTAAGCTCTAGGTAAGGCGTACTTTGGTGGCATAGGCCTTGTTTTTCCAGTCCTTTCGTACTAGGAAAAGGCGTGGTCATAGATAGAAACTGACCTGGATTGCTCCGGTCTGAACTCAGATCACGTAGGACTTTAATCGTTGAACAAACAAACCATTAATAGCAGTTACACCAATGGGATGTCCTGATCCAACATCGAGGTCATAAACCCCCTTGTCGATAGGGGGTCTTGAAGGGGATTGCGCTGTTATCCCTGGAGTAGCCTGGTTCATGGATCGACGTTGTCGGATCTAATTACATTTAAGTACTTTGAGATGTGGGTCTCAATGAATAATCACAACTTTGTTATGACTTGTCTTAAAAGTTTTTCTTTGTTTTAAGGTCACCCCAAACAAAAACGCTAAGTCATGGGTTTAAACAGCTGTGGACCCTTGCGGTTTATATTGTTGTCGATATGACTTAGTTGATTAAAGTTTCACAGGGTCTTCTCGTCTGGTGGAGTTATTCCTGCTTTTGCACAGGGAGATCAATTTCATTGGCTGCTTGCAGGAGACAGTTAGATTCTCGTTTAGCCTTTCATATTGGTCCTTATTTAAGGAACAAGTGATTACGCTACCTTTGCACAGTTGTAAATACCGCGGCCATTTAACTTGTAGTCATTGGGCAGGCATCACCTTCAATATTGAGAGGGCTGGGAGCTGTGTTTTTGGTAAATCTTTGTTTGCCGAGTTCCTTTTGCAAGGTTTAGCTTTTCCTGTTGCACTCCTGTGTTGGGTTAACAGATAGGGTTTCCTTTTTATTAAATATAGTGGTGGTATAGGAAGTGGCTGTTAATAATCTATAGGATGTCAAGTAGAATGTAGGCTTACGCTAAGGAGAAAGTCATTTTCTTATTACTCATTTTAGCATTATCTTTTCTAATGTTATAGAAGGGCTTGGTTGTGTTATAGGCTCCTATAGTTTATGTTTATAGGAAATGCACTCAACATCTGCACTGACCACTGCCTGGCCCTGGTGGGCCTCAACCCTGTCCTCCCCACCCTGCCATGTGGCTCTGTATCCAGGTGCAGGGCCCAGCCTGTTCCCTACTGCCCCAAGGCCATCACCTACCAGGCCCTGGGCCACCTCCTGGGCCCCAGCAGGGATGCTGACAACACCCACATGGATGCCTTTGTAGCTGCCATTCATGAGCTCCTGGGGCTCCAGCCCTGCCACTTCCGTGCCCACCCTGCCAGCTGGAACTGGTGGCACTGCATCATCCAGTGCACCTGGGATGATGTCCAGTGTCTGGACTTGTTTTGGATGACCTGTTGCAATGTTCCAGGAGCTAGTCCATCAGCTCAGTCCACATCTGGAGCAACAGCCCACCACCATGCACCCACCCTTCCCTGCAGAGATCCTTTTGGCCATCGTCCTCCTGAAACTTGTCATGCCCACCAGCCTGTGCCATGTCAGCCACCTATTTGGGGTGAGCAAGGCAATCACCAGGGACACCATCCTAGATGTCTGCAGCACTCCCCAGGATGTGCTGGCCAATACTGGGCTCCTGGTTGCTGACCCCCTAGAGGTGGTGGTGGGCTTCCAAGCACTTGGCTTCCCCCAGTGCATTGGGGTCCTTGATGAGACACACACCTCTGTCACCTGCCCACCCCAAGTGGACTGCCCATACTCTAGCTGGCAGGGCTTCCACTCCTTTATCCTGTAGGCTGTGGTGGACCACTGGGTACCTTTACAAATATATGTGCTAGTTAGGCTCGCAGCACCTATGATGCCTGGATTTTCCATAACTCTGCCCTGCCAATGCTGGTGGACAGTGTCTGCTGTGCGCCAGGTGATCTGGACCTTCAGCTGGGCAACATGACCATCGCACCCCTCATCAGGAACCCTGCCTACCTGCTGCTGCCATGTCTCATGTGCCCCTACACCAGCTGACTCAGCCAACACCAGGCAGTCTTCAACAGGTGCCTGGGCTGAAGCCATGCTCTGGTTGAATGCACTTTTCGTGCATCTGGGGATGCTGGCATACCCTCACCACCCACTTTTAGTTTGCTGAGGCTAACATTCTCTGCGTCATCACCACAGCTTGCATGCTGCACAACATCTGCGAGGCCTAGGGGACCACCCCTTCTTCCTGCCCACCCCCCGAGGCCCTGAGTGAGTCACATATCTGGCAGCAGGGGCCTGGGCTCCATGTGCATGAAGCACTGGCAAACCACCTCCCCCTCCCCCAAGACCACCTGCACTGTGAACAGTTTTCAAACAGCAATCTGTATTTCCCTCCAGAACACGGCAACAGACCTGCCCTTCCTCTCCAACAACAGACCCCAACCCTGACTCCAATGCCCATCACCAATAATGCACCTTCCTTCCCATGAAACTATTTACACTGTTGTATTGATAACTGTTGGGGGAAGGACCTATAGCATGGATCCCAGGAAGAAGTGGCCAGAACTACAGATTCTGCCAACACTGCTGTGGGTGTGGATGCTGTGGTGAGCCTGGTGGGCTGGGTGTTATCTTGTGGGCAAGGGTGGGTACTGTCTAGCCTGCTCATCCCACTTCTCCTCTTCCATGGTGCCAGGGCCAGCAGGGCCCACGTACAGAGCTGACTCAGTTGTGGCCAGCTCCCACTCACAAGCTGCATGGCAGCCAGGTGAGTGGAGGGCAGGGGCCCATTTGGGAGTCCAGACTGCTGGGGGACCAGGTTTAGAAGCAGTGGCAGGGTGCCCTGGCTGCTGCAGATAGTGTTATACCTCCTCCCAAGCCCACGTGGGGAGTGGGGCGGGGAGGGTTAGTGCTGGGCAACGGGTGGCTGGCAGGGGCAAGGTGAGGCCAAGGATGGGGGCTGGGTGTCATGAAGGTGACCTCCAGGGCCAGGATGGTATCCAGAACATGGCAGTCCTCTTCCATTACCTTCATTACCCAGGCCACCATGATGTGCTGCTGTTCCTGGGCAATTACCATCCTCTCCAGGCAGTGTCCTTGCAACTGCATCTCTGCCAGTGGCTGATGGTTCTCCCCCACGTGCAGCTGCTGGTCCTGTAAAGCAAGAACAGAGAGGCTCTTTGTGAGATTTTGCAACATTTCAGAGAGAACAGGCACTGTACCAAGGGGCTGTGCATTGTCTGGCCTCAGTTTGGGGGTTGTGCATACATAGGTACCCAGGAAACATGGTAAGTTGGCCGGGTGGGCCCTTCCATAGGCATGCACTGTCCGAGACTTTCCTCACTGCTTCCACAGCAGTGGCAGGAAGGCTGCTTGCTCCTTGTGACACGCAGCCTGCCTTCCACATACCATACCCAGGCTGGGCCAGGGTTGACTCCTGGTGGAAACTGCTATGGCAGCGTTGAACTTACTCCCCCGCACCCACCTCCTTCTTACAGGCCAAGCAGACTCTCAGCCAGTCAGGGCAGGTAGGGGATGGGGAGGAGAGGGGGCTCTGGTTCCAGGGTTGCAGCCTGGGGGGCAGGGGGATGAGCTGGTATGGGCACAGATGGCCGCAGTGTCCCCCCTGCTCTGGCCCTCCTCCCTGTGCGAGGCTTTCTGGGTGGGCATGACAGGTGCTCCCAGTGGTTGGACTCTGTGCCTGGCTATGGAGAGGTAGTCCTGTTGGCCGCGGCGGCAGTGGGTGCCAAGACATAGTACAGTAGTCCCCTCTGTGTAGCAGAAAGCCCCTTTTGTACATTTCCCTTCTGGACATGGATATAACAGACTCCTCTTCTTGCCTGCGCGCCCCCCTCCCGCATTTTGTGCATTTCTTTTCCTTCTAAGAGTATTGGCAGAGACCTAGCATACTCATTGCATGGGTGTGGCAAGACTCAGAGCAAGCCAGAAAGCTGAAGTGGCTTTCTGTAGGAGAAACCTAGAAACTACATCTACATATCAATTAAGCTTGGTATCAGTAAAGAAAACAGAAGAACTAAAATATCCACTGCAAATACTGTAAATATATCCTGTGCTAATCTAACTCACTCACTGTCCCCAGTAGCCTTTGATCCTCACTACCTCACAATGCATTTTTATATATTTTTCACTGTGCATTTTCATATTTCATCTGTCTCATCTTTACCATGGCATTTTGTATTTGATATTTAATACTTTTAAACTCTTAAGGAATGTACTCCCTGTAGAATGAAGTTACACCCTGGACCATTGTTAAAACTGCATTGAAATTGTAATTGTAGAGTGATAAAATCTGTTGAGTGAATGCGAGTGAATGATGATCATCAGTAGACAATAGCCTAGCCAAAGGAACTCCATTTTAAGCTAATCAAGCTAAAGAACTGATTCCTGGAACTGAGCACTCACCCTATGGACTATTCCTGTAACCCATGACAATATAGCCATTAAGTCAATAAGTCAGGGGTAGACTCCCAAAACTTCAGGTACCAGCAGGCAGAGACCCCTGTGACTAACATCTGTTAGATACTACTCAAGACCCACATGGGACAGCGACCTCGGGATTGGGTAGCCAAGATGATGCTGTGGGTTTACACAAGTCTACCAGAAAAGGATAAAAGGCAGTGAAGCATGACCATCCCTCTCATCCAGCACCTGACCTACCGAGACAGAAGGATAAGCAGGCAACCCCCTTCTAGAGAAGACATCACCTTGAAGGAAGCTGACCGTCAACAGCGGACTCCAGGGCCTCAGATAGGTAGATATACTGACACCAGTGCTCAGAATCAGTACAGCAGCCACCACACACTATACTACATGGGTTTGAATGAGTGAGTGCATGTGTGTGTGTGTACATGCTAAGGTGACCAATAACACCCATAAGTCAAAGTTTGCATTTATGATTTTATTGGTAACTTCACATCCTGTCCAATAAACTAGAATTTATTATGATCCTGTGAGTTGGTCCTTTGTAGCCAACATTATTCTTTGTAGCCAACATCTGGGGAGGAGGTGTAGCTAGTCAGTTCTGGGGCCATCCCCAGCCTGTTCTCATTGCTGCCAGAATTGCCAGGGCTGGTGGCCTGGGCTGCCCGAGTTGCCAGGTGAGGCTGAGGGTGGGGAGCACGCCGGGACCAGGTGCTAGAGCCTGAGGGGCCCTCCCCTGCTGAGTCCTCATCTTCACTGGGCCATGACACAGGTTCCAGGAGCCTGCCCATGCTAGAGAACACATGGCAGATCTTGCCTAGGTCTGTCAGGCTCAGAAACTCTGCTAGATGCCACAGGAAGGGTATGGACTTGAAGGCAGCTCCAGACAGCCACTTGTGGTCCCTGACTTAGATCCGCTGTGCCTGCAGGGCCTTAACCTTTATGTGGCACTGCTGGCTGGAGTGCTGGTGGTTGTGCTCCTCCATGCACTCGGCCGTGGCTGTGTAAGTATGGGTCTTGGTCCTTGTCCTGGAAAAACTGGTGCTGGACCTGTACGTTAGCTCAAACTGTAATGAGGTACATGATTTCCTCCTTGGTCCAGTTTGGCCCCTAGGCTACTGTCTCTGCTGTTGGAGAGCCCAGCATGGCAGCTGCTGCCAGAGGCCTCAGGGAGGGACAGGCCAGGCACTGGTATCAGTTGGCCCATGCCCACTGGTGTCAGTTGGCCCATGCCCACTGGTGGGGCACCATGGCTGGGAGGCAGGCTTTGCCCATCAGGAGTCCGGGGGGGTCATAGCTGGGATCTGCAGAGCCCTTTATGTGCTTGCAGCAATGGGCATGGAGCCCACAGGGCAGGCAGCTCCTGGCACAGGCCCCAGGGGTCAGGCCAGGGGTTCAGAGGCCAGCTTTGGACAGCCAAAGAGCTGTCCCTGCCATGGGGCTGCAAAAACTGCCAGCCATGTGACTTAACACCAAGCAGGAGGCTGGCCCCCTGCTGGTTAAGCTGACTGGGCACAGTTTGTCCTCGACATCAGCACCTACACATGCACTAATGCTCCATTTTCTAGTACCTGTATCAATCATGCTGCGCATGTGTAGATAGTGACGCTATACATAGATTCGTCTAATGCGCAGTAAAGCATCTTGTGTAGACACACCTACCACATGCCTTACCTAATACCATTGACTTTAGTAAGAGCATGAGTATATCCTTTAGAAAATCATCCAGGTTAAGGGTGCTTTAGGTTAGGGAGTCAGGCTTTATCTGCATTGTAAAGCTCCAAGAACACAGATGGTTCTGAATATTAATACAGTTATGATCTCCACTTGAGCATACAGCAAGTAGGTTTGTAGAAAACTGTGATAATATATAGCACTGTATCAAGACTACTTATAAAGCTGCTTATTACTATTGCACTTAGTGGTGTGCACTAATGACAAATATAATACACTAAAATGCATATTTCATAAGGAAATCCAGAAGCAAAAATTGATGTGAAATATGGTTGAATAAATCTTGGAGAGCAATCTAATTTTAAAGAATTCACCAACTCCTGATTCCAACACTTTACAATGGCAGTATTACTTAAGTTTGCATTTAATTTCCTAGCTACCACTTTACATTGTAAGAGGGGAAGAGAGGGGAAAGAGGAGGAGGTGGGATCTATTTCTCAGCAGTCCTCAAAGATATTACTAGTTCTTTTTCTATATCCCACAATCCGGAAGCCTGAGGTTGAATTAGAATATAATATTCTAGGGTTGGGCCTGTTGGGAGAAATTGGTATACTGTTGTCTTTAATATGCTCAGAACTCAAAATCTTTCCAAATCTTCATTCTCAAAGGGGACTGACATGCTAATATACACCTCCTTCTACTTCCTACCTTACTGCTGCATTTCCTGCATTATGACTACATTGTTCTCCCAAAAAATGTCACATTCCAGATGGGCTATCTTGGTTGCCTGTAGTTTTTTTCCTTATGTGTAAATACTGATGTGATTCCTTTTATGACTCTTATTTTTGGCATAGAACAGATTTTTTTTTTCGTTTCTTCTCCTGTAGATGAGCCAGTGCCAAAATCACCCTTCTGGTTTTGTTCTCCAGCATAAAAACAGAACCCTTAAAGAGAGAAAACTGGCCACATCTGGTGGCTTAATTCTCATCTCTAAGTTACCATGCCAAAAGGTTGGGCTTCACATTCTTTTTCTAGTATATTATTCAAGGCACGATACACTAGCAAAAGCACTTGGGATTGAGTAAGGTGATATTGCTCTAAAGTGACCCCTTTTGCTGATTAAGGAGAACTACCCAGTCAGGAGCAAGGCTTGGATGCAGTGGACAAAAACAAAAGGGCCTCAAAAGTGAACGCAAGCATAATGGACGATCCCTTCCCACCCTCCAAGACAAAAGTCAAGCTGAAGCCCCCAGAAATTCCAGTGGAATAGTAAAAATTTAAATAAAAGCAATGGCTTTGAAAAACTTCAGAGAGATTCTCTTGCTCAGGAATCAGGAGCACATCTGGCTCAGGGTGAAAAGCGAAATGGTGTCATCTGGGCAAAAATAAAACCATTCTCTTTAAATGTGTCCTTTTAAAAAGAAGAAAAAGGAATCATCCTACAGAAAGGTAAGGCAAGTTCAGGAGAAAACCAAATCCTGTAATGTTTTAGGAGGGCTTATTAGAGTGAAAATTAAGTGTCATGCAGAGCTTTGCTTAGGTCCTAATGTCTTTTATTTAAAGAGCCATCACCCTGTAAACCCACGTTAACAACTCCCTTCAGATGAAATATAAAAATTAAAGACATTTACAACACAGCTTAGTAGCAGATGTAGTCTTTCTGTGGGGGTTTAGATCAAATGGTGATGTAACCCCACCAGAAGGGGTTACGGCTCTTATGAAAAACTCTCACCAGAAAAAAAAACTTGGATAACTAACAAAATATGGGGTTCTTTTTTGCTTCAAATTCCATTTCCCATTGTCAGGCTGGCTTGACTTTTTATTTACCTCTGTAAGGGGAAAAAAAATCCAATTTTGTTCCTGGATGCCTTCCCTGTTTCATAAACTTTCTCCAGCTCTGTGCTAGGCCATAGAATAAACATCAGAGGCTTGCAATACTTTACCCCCTTCCGGGTGGAAAGCATCAACTGGAGGTGAGGGGTTGGCTAGGACTTGGGGATCCTTGCAAGACGGGGCTCAGAGTGTTTGCCTTAAGCTTCCAGAGCAATTTAGCAGCTTAAAAACCCTGTGATACATTTTCTTTCCCCTGAGCATGAGTGATTTAGAGTGGGGTCCTAGAGACAAAGACATGCTTAGTAAATCCTACGGAAAATCAAACCAAAACTCAAAGTCAGGGGAAATTATTATTTTGTGTTAACCTCTCTTGAGAAGACAAGAATAAGATGCAGTTTTTTTCTCTCTGTCACAATTACCTATGCCATAGTTATTATGTGGCTAACCCACTGAGCTAGGCAGAAGCAGACATTAGTGCAGAAGGCTATATATAGCCTGCTTATTGAATGGCTTTGCATGTTAGGATAACATTAGACCTAGGCTGGAGATTTGAACTGACTCCTAATAGGTTTCCGGGTGGCTTTCAAGGTGTTGGTTTTATGAAGTCTTCAAGGGCTTGGTACCTGGATGTCTTTCTCACTGTAACAGATTGCTATGGCAGAGCTCAGCAGATTTACTGGAGCTGGGCAACTCCACGAGGATAGTTTTAGAATTCACTTCTCACCTTGGTTCACCAAGGGACAGGCTTAACTTTACAGGCCCACTACAAAGCCCATTTTTGCAGTATTGTCTAACTATTCTTAAAATTGCACAGACAACCCACTTCCACAACTGCCAGGTACAATGGCCGAAAATATCAAACTACACCCTAACTTGCAACAGGCAAAACAAAAGGATGAGGCACTGCCTATGTCCTCCCACTGCAAGGAAGGGAAGTAGTTTGTTAAAAGATGCTTAAGAGATGTGGGAGTGGTCAAGAAATGGAGGACAAAGAGAGGCTAAACTACCAGAGGCTAATGTTTGCTGTCTTGAAGGTGAAAGCAGCTCCCCACCCCCAGGAGCCTGCGAGGGTGGGCCGCAGCAGCCATAGGGTTTGCTGGTTCCCAATGGGGAGCCTGCATTTTATTTTTAATACTTTTTTTTATTTCAGGGCTTTCGTGGACATTGCCTGATTTTAAGGAGTGTCCAATTTCGCTGTTTCCGCAAAATCCACAAAATTGCAAATTGAGTAGGTTTCTACTAATGAAATGACTGAACAGTTAACAAAAATTGTAATCATTCAGACAATTTAGATACTAAGCAGAAGGATTAAACAAAAGTAGATGCTGTAACTGTATTTATAATGGTATGGCGATAATCTTGGAAATTAAAGGCAAATGAGTCTTTTTCGCTATTAAATATGTGAGCTTGAGCAACAGTTAAAAAATATAAGTACTGAACATTTAAATGAACAGATTATAATAGGGAGAGACCAGCACAGATTCATCAAAGGAAGACTATGTTTTTCCAGTTTGATAGAACTTGGTGAGCATATCAATGACCAAAGAAGAACTCCCTGACATAATTTATGTGGACTTACAGAAAGCTTTGACAAAAACTCTCACAAGAGCCAGTTAAGGAAACAAAGTAGTCATGGGATAAGAAGCAAAGTTGTGTCATGGATCATGAATTTTCTAAGCTAGACACAAAGCTGAGGAAGGACAATCTATTTTTCTGCCTAGCAAAAGGTTAACCATGCAATACTACAAGGCTCTATCCTAATATCAGTGCTGTATGATACATAAGTCAATAGAAATCAGCAAATAAATAAATGATTGTGGCAAAAGATGGTATGAAATTATTTAGGTTCCAAGATTAGCAAAGACCCTAACAATTTTAAATGGCCAAACTAAGACAGGTCAATGGTCTACCCAACAGCTGAAGAAACATGTTGTTGATAAATACCAAGTTATACACATTGGAAAAAATAATTTGAGCTGCTTATTAATATTTATGGATTTCTTCATTAACTGGAAAACAGCCAGAAAGAAAACCCTCAGCATCACTGTAGATGGGTAAATGAATATGTTTGTTCAGGTTTCCCTGGCTATTATGTATGTATGACGTGTATGCCTCACTTGGAGTCCTGCATCCTATTCTGGTCAACCCAACTCAAAAAGTTATAGTAGTAATATAGTGGTTCAGAGATTGATGATGAAATGGCCAAAGGCATAAACCACCCCAATCAAATAGGAAGGCATACAATAAAGTTATATGGAATGGAGAAGGTACAACAAATGTTCCTATGTATCCCATCTCCTTTATATAAGAACATGGAGCCATTCAATGAAAATGGGGGCATCTACCCAAGAGGCTAGAAGCACAGTAGACTAATTCTACTGCACATTAGCATATCTCGGTGAAAGCTAATGAATTAGACTACTGTGTATTAGCGTCACCTAAAAGACATGTGCCAGTGCTACTATGCAGTAACACCAATTGTGACACATTAAGTTAGTACCTGTTGTGACAGGTACTGAATTAATGTGCTGTAATTACGATGCATCAATGCACATGTAGACATGCCCACTGAAAAGCAGAATCTTAAATCTGATGAAAAGAAATACATTTTTAATAAACCTGTGGAATAAGATATTGGTAAGGAGTTTATAAGATTTTAAAAAATCAATTCAATGTTTACAGTATAAATTATGTTACATTAAGTAGGATAACAATTTTGAAGGGTTTACAAGCCCCTATACTTAAAAATATAAAAGTCAATCACAAGTGGACAAACTTACTTCCTAATGGCTGACAGTGAGACTTTTCATATCTTATGATGTGCATGGTGTTAGCTACTATCAGAAATAGGATGCTGGACTACATAAGGGGAGGAAGGAGGACCCAGGCAACTATAGGCCAGTCAGTCTCACCTCCATCCTAGGCAAAGTCTTTGAAAACATTATCAAGGCTCACATTTGCGAGAGCCCGGCAGGAAAAATTATGCTGAGGGGAAACCAGCATGGGTTTGTAGCAGGTAGATCATGCCTGACTAATCTAGTCTCTTTTTATGACCAGGTTACAAAACACCTGGATGCAGGAGTAGGGGTTGACGTCACTTACTTAGACTTCAGGAAGGCCTTCGATACGGTATCCGACCCCATACTGGTGAACAAGTTAAGGGGCTGTGACTTGGATGACTACACAGTCCGGTGGGTGGCA
>NW_005841988.1:2213980-2226916 GCF_000455745.1 Alligator sinensis
CTGGGATCTCCACCAGTCTGAGGCACCCAGGCTGCAGAGCTGACAGGCACAGTCCTTGAAGGGAGATGATCTGTTCTTCCAGCGTCCCAAGAACGACAGGGGATGGTGTCAGCACAGGAGTTTTCTTCTTCTTTCTTCCTTTCTTTCTTCTTCTTCCTTCTTCTTCTTCTAGAAGCGCACACACTTTTTACAGATTTTTATACCCTCAGTTCAGCTGCTTCGAAGCATCCTTAATTGTGTAAATCATTGTCTTTTCTATTGACAAGGGGTTATCTGGTTTGGAACATCTCAGGAAACTGATTGATAGTCAGGAAACACATAAGATTAGGGAGTAACCAAATACTTGGGAGCCAGCTTGAAATTCCTATGGGTGGCAGATATACTGATGGGATATCTCATGGTTTCTTCAGAAACAATAGATAGCTTGCAGCATCAGGATTTTGGATTTTTACTTTTTGTGCACAAGCCTCAGCTTAACATGACTTTTCCAGATCTTACTATAGTCTTTTAACAGACTTAAAGCAATTATTGGGGTGCTCATAACCTTTTGTGGAGAGGACTCCCACTAGTCGTCTCGGGAAAGGTATGACAATACCTGTGATTAGGGTTCCAACGGGCTGGATGCTGTGATGAACCCTTAACCATTGTTCAAATGTTGCCCATACCCCCTCTGACTCGGTCTCTTGCCTCAGCATTCCCTAACCCGGCAACCGAGTTTTAGTCAATCAAGTGTAAATAGGCCTCCCATAGTGGGACCGGGGAATGTACGGCCCGAGATGCCTATTAAACTTAGAGCTCTGTGTGTGTGTCTGGGGGGGAAAAGTCCTTAGTAAATCCAGATTAGAACTGGTCTGATAAATGCTGAGCTGGGTGTGTGTGAACATGGGTTGATTAACATTGGAAGCACAGATTCCCCATCATGCAGCGCTCTCCTGCTTCTCTGGTCCCAGAATTCACTGCAGTCTCTGCTTCAGGCTTTCTGTTTTCCATCTCTCATGTAAATGAGACCTAGGGCAGTTGATTCACTCGTCACCCTTATCTGGTGAGGGTCTTAGGTGCGTCTCTCACTGCATCTTAATCAGTTTCGTTTAGGTAGAGGAGGGGAGGGGGGTGAGTAACAGAGGGGTGCAGGAGCACCCCCCAGTGCGCTCCCTGCCGGACCCAGGAGTGGACCAGAAGTGCTTCTGGTCCACTTCCAGGTCTGCTGCTGAGCATGCTGGGGAGCCCCCATGCTCCTGTGGGACACTCCATGTGCCACAGCATTGCAGCATTCACGAGCCACTTGCTACCTAGAGGTATATAGAAAAAACATTTAATGCTGTGTCTATATCCAAATCACCGAGTGTTTCCGAATCTCTCTGAATTGATTTGGAGGGTTCCAATTCAATTTGGAGAGATTAAAGGGTCCTCTGGATTCAGAGATTCAGCCACCAAATCAGGCCAAATCTCTACTGAATAGAATCAGGGACTGAAGCCACACAGGCCTATCTCTTTCCTGCCTATGCAGGGGGTCGGACTCGATGATCTATTGAGGTCCCTTCCGACCCTAACATCTATGAATAAGCCTGACCTAGTGTAACAATTTGGGTGTTCTCATCTAATACTAAAACATGATCAGGGAGGACATGTGAGCTGCTCAGCAAGGAAGATGATTACATGTATTGTTAGTGCACACAGATGTGGTAAGAAGTTGGGGAATATGCTTAAACATGAGCAACTGTATTTTACAGATGGGTGACCCATGTGGACAGTTAGAAATGGACAATGGACCTAGTGTAACAATTTGGGTGTTCTCATCTAATACTAAAACATGATCAGGGAGGACATGTGAGCTGCTCAGCAAGGAAGATGATTACATGTATTGTTAGTGCACACAGATGTGGTAAGAAGTTGGGGAATATGCTTAAACATGAGCAACTGTATTTTACAGATGGGTGACCCATGTGGACAGTTAGAAATGGACAATGGCTTTAGCATTTTTGTATCCATTGTTGTATTGCATTGCAGACAATGGTTTGCCTATGCCATTGACATAAATAAACACTCTTCTAAGCTGGCTGGTATTGATTTGCCCCTTGTACCTGATAGGGCTGGATCTGATTTTGTCATGATGTGGCCCATACAAACATCTCAATAGAAAGATGGAGGTAGGGGCCCATGTTTTAATTCTACCTATTGGGGACAAACAAAATGCAGACCTTGCAGAAAAGTAGCCCCTCAATATCTCAGCAAATACTGAGAGTGTCTGTAAAGACTCTGTAGGGGAAAAGAGAGTCATATCTGTCAGGATGAAACATGGGTGAGGGGGAAAATGATCATGTATGTCAAGATAGAATCTGTGCCTCAGACCAGCACAATATATGTCTTGTATGCTTTAAGAAGAAATGTTTCAAATATTGTACTTCTTTAGGTTGCTGTTCCAACCTTCCCAGCTACCCTTACCTTAATGCTGAATAATTTTCTTTATTCTTGCTTCTACTATTAATTCCCATTTCTCCAGAAATATAAAAAAATATTTTTTTGCTTATTCAGTGGAAAGTATAATTGGCAAAAATATATAAATTGTATGCATAGTAGTCACCACAGGGCTAATCTCTAATCAAATAATAATATTCAAATGACATTTCACAGCACATTGTGGATCAGCTGCAACAATAAGGCATATTCTCAGTCCTCATCTGTGGCTAAGCTCTACTTGGTGCAGCTGAGAAGCAGCGGAAGAGGTGTGGAAAAGAGTAAGGGGCCTCTAAGCCATACTCTCCATGCTTTGCTCTCCTGAGGGGCTGGACAAGAACTAGTTCAGCCCAGGATGTGATTAAGGGTGGCCGCCAAGGGCTAAGCATTTAATTCTTTGGTGCCTCAGAGAGAAGAGTGTGGGAAAGGTGGTCCTTGTGGGATAAGTCTAATTCATGTCAATAGGAGAACAAAAGGGTACCCCATTATACTCTCTGGTTGAGGAAGCCTGAGGATACATGCTACAGAGCAGGCACCTGCAGCTCATTTTATTTAATGTCTCAAAAAATTAGTTTCTGCTTCAGTAGCAAAAAAAATTAAAATGTGAAGAACAGGCTAAGGAAAATGATCTAGATTTTTTTTCTTTGTTCTGTCCCCAACTTACGGTATGAATGTGATCAAGTCACTTGACCATGCAGTTTCTCACTCTGTTTAACTAGGATAGATTTACCTTCCTACCTTTTAAACGTTTAGAGGCAACATCCATTAAAACTCATAAAGTGCTTTGAGATCTTTGGATGAAAGGCACTACAAAAGTTCAACATATTAATGCTATTCTGTTTCAGACCTCACAGAAATAAGGAATTGTAAGGGAAAAATTAGCAGGTGGTGCTGAAGTTGTTACTCTACACTATCCTCCCACAGGATGGAGGTAAAATGTGTAGGTGAAGGTGAGATCCTTAACTGTGTTATTTGCTTTATCTTCAGTCTGCTTTGCCTCTGGGTGTCCTGACAGAGTCAGGCAGGCCTCAGTGCTGATGGGTTTGTATAGAGAACAGGAAGATGCTCAACAAGAAAATTCAGGGAAAATGTTCTTGTATGTAATGCACCATAGCAGCCCCAGCTTCCATTCCTCATCCCACAGTTGTCTAGGTTTAGGATTAAGCATCATTGATAACTGCTGTGTTTTTATTCTTCTTGTATTTAGATAAATGTTCTCTCTCAATGAAGCATCTCTTCCTTGCCCCATCTGTTTCAATAAGCTGTGCTGTGCCTTGGTCTCTGGGGACAGTTGCTGGAACATACTTTATTCAGTACCCCAAGAAGCAGCAGCTGTAGCTCCTTTGTGCAACATGGCAGGGTTGTAATTGTAAAAATGGCAGTGTTCAAGTAATGACAGTGCCTATGGCACTTCTGTGCTGAGAGAGGAGAATGCATTGTATACAATTTCCAAACCTTGTAACATGCAAAGAGTTTTGTAGGTCTGGAAGGCACAGACCATGACTGAGACAAATTTGCCTGCTCATCTGCCTAGTGGTGGGATCAACTTTCCACCTCCTGGAAGAAAATTTTAAAAATTAGCCAAAACAACTAACCATATATCTTGTCACTTCTAGCCATTTCTGGCCCTGAAGCAGCATGCTCTTCCCATATGCCTCCCCAAATGTTACCAGACAAAGCAGGAGAATGTTTTTTAAAGGACATTTAACTGTAAATAAAATGACGTTAACCTTGGACTTGGTAGGACTTGCTGCCCACTGCAGTACTTAGAGCTAGTTCAGGAACAAGAGACATAACTACCCAGTGGAATGTCACTTATATTGACCTCACAGTTACTTATCAGAAAAGGGAGGAAGGGATGTTGTTATTGCTATTGTTTTGGTTCAACAGAAACACTGATAGGCCCACAATTCTGTGTTGTCCACTTTGCATTTTGGATAGGAGGAACAATTTAAGAGGTGAAGCCAGAGAAAATTAAGGTCAGTCTGGGCTCTTGATCTCCAGGATCCTCAAAACAACATCCCAGGATTATGTGGTTTCCCTTCCTCCTTTGCTTCCAAAATGTAGAGCCTGTTCTCTGTGCAACTTGGCAAACTCCTCATTCATCAAACATTTGCAAGACCCAGCATATAAAGTGGACAGTATTAAGACATGAAGTGCATTTAGGCATAGAGATGTACTTACCTAGCTGGGGCTGTATATCACAGCAATATTGTGCCTAATGTTTGAACTCCATTTAAGAACTGACATCACCATCAGCCAATTCTCTTTTCAGCTTTGTTATTATTTCATCTCATTTTCTTCATTAAATTGAATTTGATATGAGTGAGTGTGTTTAACATACTTATTCCATCCCCAGTTATTTTGTATGTTACTACCATGGGCATCAAGCCAAAAGGGACCAATGTCATTGAATGCAATATAATGCGAAAGGCAGATTTCAAGTATTGCCATGCCTAAAGAGAGGGAGAGAGTAAGAAAGGATGGGGAAAGTGCCCCAGTTCCCCAGATCAGACACTCAATGAGCAAATGTATTCTGTCTAAACATGTAATACGAAATGCAGGTGCAGGAACTTCGACTCAGAAAACTCAGCGGATAGAAGAAAGCTGACTACTTAAGACTTGCAACAGGTTTAGCACATCTCTAGACACAGCCTGGAGCAATAAAGTGAAAGGGAACTTAGAATAGATACCTGGTTTGGTATTTAGCAGATTTTTTTAGTGTGTGAAGACTTCAGCTTATATATTTATTATACATATATCTTCCTGTGCATTTATTCAGCAAGTAGCTTACAAAATACAGGAGCAATTTACTATCCCTGGATTCAGGAAGAACCTTCACAAAAACAACACATCGCAGTTGCAAAGATGTTTGCATATGACTCAGATTTAGTAACCATGCATATTAGCCAGTTGTGCACATACATGTTATATATGCTATTTTGCTTTTATAAAAGAACCTACAGAAGGCTCCTTTACACTACTGTAATACAAATAATAAACAGTATGACAGAAAACACCATTATGCTCATCCAGAGCAATATGGTGCTTTTGTAATGAGTGTACATGCATTTTTACGCTGGTATCCATTGTGTTTGTGGTTGAAAATGCGGCCTGTACATAACTAAGCAAAAAACTCTCCCATTAAGAAAAGGAAATGAATCCGTTTTCCCACTTTTGAATTATAGCATCTTTTCATCTTTTTTGAGATTCATCTAGTAAGTTATAAACAGTATGGCTGGGAGACACTAGTCAGTAGAGAGACAGTAGAATGGCTTGTGAGCAAAGACTATTCTCAGAAGAAAAGGTTCACAGTCTGAGACCCTAGTGCAAAAAGGAAGGGATACAAATGGCAACAGTGGTGCAGCCACAAAGTAGCTTGTCCATCCTCCCTTTCCCCAGGCTGAGCTCTAACCTCTATTTGTCGCCCCCCACTGTCACCATCACTAAATATTCATCTACATTTAATAAAATAAATAACACAAGGGGGGGATTGTTAGTTCAGGTGCAGCTACTTGAAAGCTCATTCACCTCTGGGGAAATAAGTACTGAGTGTGTAATCCCAGCAATGACACTAAAGGTAAATGGATTTGGGGATTTTCTCCATGTGCAGCAGTAGCAATAACAGCAGTGACAGGGCATTTGTATCCACACATCACATCTGGTGAAAATATTTCATCTGGGAAGCATGGCTTGTATCCCATAATTTGGTCCCTTTGTTTTACTGCCTAAAGCTTCAGATAGCTTGCGATCTTCACCTGAATTCTGGCTGGAAGGTGTCATTCCACTCCAGATTTAGGAAGGCCAGGATATAAATCGAAGCCAATACATCCACTATTAGAGAAACATGTATTATTATTAAAGCTCATTCATCACCCACCAAAGTAAATACCTTGCATGTGGGAATCGGAATCATTCTTGGTGAACTAGATCCATCACCTTCTAAATCAGGTACATCAGCTAGTGAATCAAATGCATCACCTTTGAATTAGATGGACTCCCAGATGAATTAGATGCATCACCTATTGAATCAAATACATTACTATTGAATCAAAAACTGTACGTCACCCAGTAAATCATGTAAATATTACCCACATTGCACATTGAACAGCTGCATCACCAATAAGTTTAACAGATGACATGTTAAAGCTGCTAAAACATTTTAACAATTACCTTAAGGACCAAGCTCAATATATCAGTCACTAGTCCTGGAAGATCAACTTTTCAGAGCCAGCAAAATCATACTGAAGAAGCATGTGTTTTTCTAATACAATATTTCAACCTATTAGTGGGTGGACAGAATCAGGTAAAACATGGAGAAAAAAAATCTGCCTAAACTATGCCACCCTTTTAATTTATGGTGAGGACATACCAGTAGTGCTTCTGTCATGGTCATTAAGATTCTATGGATGTTGTGGGCATTTTAACCACTGTCTTTCCACAAAGTAACACAGAGGAGATTAAGATGATACTTAAAAGTAATGGGGGCAACCAAGAGTTGGTTTACTCCAAAGGCTTTTAACTTTGCAGCCCCAGTGGTAGAACACTTTTGCATAGTGTCCCTATGTGTAGAAAAGGCTTAAAATCCACATAGAAAAGGCTTAACATCCCTAAATCCAGCTCAAGTTCTGTTTTTATTTAAAAAACCTCAAAACTCAACCAAACTTCTTCAGAATGATTCACAGGAATTCCTGAACTCCTCAGTATAAAACTGGGATTGATCTATGATATCTTCACTAAATCATAGAAAATGGATGGCTTTGCGTGCTGATTTCTTGATATGAGATGAAAATGGGCAGTTCAAAGAATTGCACTTTGAGCTTTGGAATTTGTTCAAACTCAAAACTTGAATGGTATGACCATTCTAGAACTCAAATTAGAAGGCAGATTTCACCAATGGCCCCAAATTGAAAAGGCCTGTTGGTATCCTGCTTGGTTGTTCATACCATATACTGCTTCAGCCACTTCCAGCTGAGGATCTCAAAATATTTTTAAAGTATTAGTAAATAAAGCCTCAAAAAAATCCCCTATAATAAGCATTATTGTCTTCATTTTACAAATAGAAGAAAGGAATTAGGAAGCAATTCAATGATTTCCTTCCACCAGTCTGCTCCTCCTACTTGAGCATCTATAGCCAAACTAGGGGTGCCTGTAGACAGGCTGGGAGGCTGGTCTGACATGCTATAATTACAGTGCATCAGAGCAGACTCTGTTTATCAAGTCTGCTGGAGCATGCTAATTAGCACACCCCGGCTAGCCTCTGCATCTCATGTATCAGTGTTCCCATGCTTCAAAATGGTGGCTGGACTGCTTTAACTAAAGCCCATTGGACAAGCTTTAATTAAAGTACTCCCACCTCCATTTTGAAGTGTGGGGATGCTGATACACAAGGTGCTGCAGCCCTTTAATTAGAGCAGCTCTCAGAACTGCTCTAATTAAAGCACTCCCCCCAGCCCTGGACCACATGTAAAAATGCCCTATGAGTAGGACCTGCTTCACTTGAGCAGCACTATGTTTTATCCACAAAGCGTTATGTTTTAGCTGTCTGCACACTTCTGTCAGAAGATATTAAAACAGTGCTAAAATGCTGGTTGGCTGTCTCAGGAGCACCAACAAACTACAGTTGTAATAATGCCTGGAACTGTGGGACACAACTGACAGATATGTTCAAGAAGAATCGAAGGGCATTGCTCAAACTGAGCAAGAGCTGAGCTTGGGTCTATTTTCCCCATAGATGTTAGGCAAATACTGAACATTCTCCTGGGTAGAGGGATTTCATACTGCTTCACTTGAGCTGGGACATAAATGGATGAACAGACCAGAACTACAAAATAAAGGCTGAGCTATAAGAGAGCTCAATGTGGCCTTGGTTCACAAAAACCACAGGAACTTCAACAGGACACTTGCCATGTGGAGATCTTTCAGGACACATGGCCAGGATCACTCACATTATAGGAAATGGTAAATGAAATACAGTTAAAAGGAAGGAGAGGAGCTGGGAAAAGGCAAGGGGCAGCTAATTGTAAGGTCTGATTGCACCTGAACTGTACTGGTAACTCCCATCTGCTAAGCTTGTTTCCACATGCTCAGACCTTGGTTGCTGCATTATGGGTGTCCACAGTTACACTGTGAGCACTACTGAGAGTAGTATAGAAATGAAGCTCACTGACAGAGCTGTATGAAGGCAAAACAGCACAGCAGCTACAAACACTAGGTCTGGCTTAAACTAGGCTCTTAGTATTGTGTTTTTTAATGCATTCTCATATTAAAAATATAAAGAAAATGTAACATCCTCCCCATCTTCCCCTTCCCCCACCCCTTAAAAAACCTAATCCAAAACAGAAAAGTCTTTAATGAGAATTCCCCATCCTTTGTCATCTTTGTGACAATCATTGTAAGAAGGTATTGGAAAGAAGACATCCGAATTTCAAAGCCCAGTCGTCCGTAACAGACAGAAGTTGCACGCTGTACTCTTTAACCTTTGAAATATTTTGTATTTTTGAGAGTCTGGTTGTTCCACCTTTTCTCTCCCAAGTTCCCAAGGCTGTGAGAAGGGAGAACAGAAATCAGTCAGCCAGTCAATCCAATTACTGCGCATAGACTCAACTGCTGTCTTTTACTGAGGCACGAGTGAAGAATGAAAAAGCCTCATTTGTGCGACAAAGGTAACAGGGAGAAAGAGAAAAGTCTAATCCTTTACCAGTGGCTGGAACAAGAATGGGGACGAGTTAAACTTTCATCTATCATTTCTTTATGAGGTGGTCACTTTAATCCTCCAGTGGTAAAGGCTATGCAGATCTCTTAGTCTAAAAAATATCCTTTGTACCCTTATTGTGATTACATATTAATGTCTTACTGTTGACACAACAGATCCACCAGTGAGTGTACATGCTACAGTAACACATAATGCAAGGGCAATATGTGTATCTAGCCATAAAAGCAATTGCTTGAGGAGATCTTTAGGGCCTGTTCCACATACAGCTAGTTTGCGTGGCTGTTCACTTTGCAGTATACTGTGCTGGACCCAATATGGAAATGATTTACTGGATTATCTGCCCATCCAATTCACAAGGGAAGCCATCTGTTTCAAAAGGTGACTTAGAGTGCTGGTGTCAATAGGTGATGCAACTAATTTAGAAGGCCAGCTCAACCCTTCAGTATGAAATAAAGTATATTTATTGTTCTTCCTTGTGCAATGTATTCATATCACCATGCGTTTCTGAGTGTGGCACATGAGAGAAAGGAAGATGGAAGGAAGACTAAGTTTTGACCAGGTTTAGTCTATGTCTAAAATTAATGGGCCAGACTAATTTTTGGCTTAATATTTCTATTTCAGTCTCTACTGTTAATATCAACAGAGCTTGTGTGAGTTTTTGTCATTTACTGGAACTTGGCACCACTGGAAGAGGCAATGGTAAAATGGAATGGTCATTAGTAAAGCTTGGCAAGTCAGAGCAGATAAACTGGACACAACAAAACAGATTAAAATCACAGGGAGGTGTAGGAACAGTGACAGGCACTGCAGAGGCAGATGCACTGCCACTTCCTGGTCCCCTTCAGACTGTGCTGTGGAACCAGCAGCTGGGGACTTTTTTAAAATCCCTGAATCAGGTAAGAATCATACCCCTGGTCTCGGCATTACCTCCCTTCCCCTCTGTGCTCATCAGCATGTCACCCTTCCTTTCCCACCCCCTGTCCCTTGCCTGCCATTGTTATCCCCACTGTCTCTTGCTGCCGTGGGGGCAAGGTGAGGTCTGAAGCTGCTCCTGAGGTGCTCCAACCAGGCTGCACAGGGACCCAGGCTCAGTAGGGGGCAGTGGCAGCACTGGGTGGGTTTCGCTTCCCCAAGCCTATTCCTGGGCTTTCAGGGAGCACCCAGGGGGACTGGACAGGAGGAATCCGCCTGCTGCTGCTACTGATGCCTGGCTAAGCCTGGCTACCTGCACAGCCTGGCTGGAGCAGGGCAGGGGTGGCTCTGGAGCTCCCCTGCCCTGGGGCAGCCAGAGACAGCAGCAGTGGTGGGTGGAGGAAAGGGGGAAGGTCACCTTCCAGGACAAGGGAGGACTCAGGGATCTCCCATACTGTCCAGCCAGGGCATTGGACCAAGGTGGTCAGTGGCCCCAAGGACCGCTGCACCAAGGTCCCCACATCTCTGGAGCTTTGCAACAGGTATGAACCTCTTGCAGCCCCAGCAGAACCTGCAGAGTTGCCAGCTCCTGCAGGCAACACAGGCTGATCCTCTGCTACCATCCCTGCTCTCCCTAAGGCCACTCAGAGTGTTCATTGTGGGAGACTCCCTCCTGAGGGGGACTGAGGGCGCAATCTTCCACCCCGCCCCCTTAGCCTGGGAGGTCTGCTGCTTCCTGGGATCCCATATCTGGGACATTGCCGAGAGGATCCCAAAGCTCATCCAGCCCACCGACCACTACCCTATGCTCCTTATCCATGTGGGCACGAATGACATGGCTTGGAGTAATCCCAGCTGGGTCATGAGGCGCTACAGGGCTTTCAGAGCAGAGCTTAAGGGGTTAGGGCACAGGTGGTGTTTTCTTTGATCCTCCTGGTTTCAGGCTATAGGCTGAGGAGGGAGAGGAGGACCGAGGTAGTCAACCAGAGACTGCAGCGCTAGTGTCATTGTGAAGGCTTCGGCTTCCATGATCACAGTCCACTCTTTGGTGAGAGAGGCAATAGTCTGCCGGGAAGAAATGGTCTCCACCTCACTTTGCTGGAGAGGAGGCCCTTCTCAGCCAGATTGGCTGGGCTACTCGACTGGGCTTTAAACTAAGCCTGCCGGGGATGGGTGGACAACCGTTAATGCAAGCCCACTAGACAACTACTGCATAACCATCAGGTTAGGGCACCCAAGTGTTGCCCTGAGGGGTCAGGCCAACTCTCAGGATCTCAATATTGCGCTGTTAGACAGGAGGGTGAGACACAATTGCACATGTACAAACACACAAATCAGTTAGGTACATACACACACATACCACCAACTCAGGCACACACACATCCAAACCAGCCTAGGCACATGTATACCTATCACCAATTTAAGCACATACACTATACACCCCAAAAGTTAAACACAGATCACTAATTTGTATATCATGCACACCATGTCATACACACACACACATACTCTTACACTAGCAACTCAGATACACACGTGTTCAAAATAACCTACACACACCAGATTTATACAGAATCAGTTACCAGTTACCAACACCTGCACATCCAATACACATACGTGGATTACTAATTCATATACCACACACACAATGATATCTATATATGTGTGTATATATATATTTATGTGTGTGTATTCACTAATTCACACACATACCACCCACACACAAGTGAGTTCCTAAGTTGGGTGTTGTGATGTGTACGTATGCATGTGCTTGGTGTACTTGGGATACCTGGGGAAAGGTTAAGGTAAGAAAGTAGAAGTGTAGGGAGTTAAAGTTTCTGGAAATAAAAGTCACCGGGACTGGGATTAGAACCGGTAGACTAGAAGGGCCTGGGCTGAAGACCTGAGGCTCAGGGTTGTAGCTCTCTATGTCAAGGAAAGCTACACATCCCTGCAAATTGACATTGGCACCAAGGGAGGAAAACTGGAATCCCTCTGGGTTAAAATACATAGGGAACATGGCACAGGGGACATCATGATAAGAGTCTACTACAAACCTCCTAACCAGAAACAAGAGCTACACCAGGAATTCGCCAGGGAACTGGCTGAGGCTGCATGCTCTCATTGCATGGTTGTCATGGGAGACTTTAACTACTCCAGTTAAAGAGTAGAATCTCATGGGAAGAGCACTTGGCCAAATCCAATTGGTCGCAAAGCTTCCTCACATGCGTGGATGAGCTCTACCTGACCCAAGAAGTCTATGGGCCGACAAGAGGTAAAGCATTGCTGGAGCCTGGTACTAGCCAAAGGGGATGACCTAGTCAGTGACCTAAGAATCAATGGGAAGCTGGGTGATAGTGACCAGGAGATGATCACCTTTACTATCCATTGCAAGGCTGGCAAGTCAGTCAGCAATGCAGAAGTCCTCGACCTTAGGAAAGCTGACTTTCACAAGCTCAGGAGGCTCATTGTCGAGGCCCTAAGGGACCATGACTCAACAGGAGGAGGAGTCCAAGAGGATTGGTTGCTCCTCAAGGGAGCAATCCTGACAGCACAAGAGTTGTCTGTCCCATCTTGGAGGAAGGGTAGCAAAAGAGCACAGCAACCCCCTTGGCTCAGCAGGGAACTTGAGGACCTCCTTCACCTAAAAAGAGAGACTTACAAAAGATGGAAGGCTGGAATAACCACCAAGGAGGAGTACTCAGCACTGGTCCATGCCTGTAAGGAGCGGACCAGGAAAGGCAAGGCTGCAACCAAACTCCAACTGGCTACACATATCAAGGACAATAAGAAGTCCTTGTTTAGATATGTGGGGAGTCAGAAGAAAAGCAAGGGTAACATTGGACCCCTGCTGA
>NW_005841988.1:2228415-2270367 GCF_000455745.1 Alligator sinensis
TCTCTTTAACATCTTTATCAACATTGTGGACATTGGTGTCAGAAGTGCGCTGGCCAAGTTCGCCAATGACACTAAACTTTGGGGCATAGCGTCCACACCTGAGTGATCCAGGCTGATTTGGATAAGCTTAGTAAGTGGGCAGATATAAACCTGATGACGTTCAATACCGAAAAATGCAAGGTACTCCACTTCGGGGAAAAAAACCCTGCAGCAGGTTTATAGGCTCGGCAGTGCTACACTTGCTAGCACCACAGCTGAAAGAGACTTGGGGGGTCATGACTGACCACAAGATGAACATGAGCCATCAATGTGATGTTGCAGCTGGTAAAGCAAACAAAACTCTGGCTTGCATTTATAGTTGCTTCTCAAGTAAATCTCAGGATGTCATCTTGCTGCTGTACTCAGCCCTGGTGAGGCCACAGCTGGAGTACTGCATCCAATTCTGGGCTCCACAATTCAAGAGGGATGTGGAGAATCTTGAGAGAGTCCAGAGGAGAACCACGTGCATGATCAGAGGGCAAGAGAATAGGCCTTATGAAGAGAGGCTGAGAGCCATGGAACTTTTCAGCCTGGAAATGCGCAGGCTCAGGGTGAACCTGGTGGCTGCCTATAAGTACGTAAGGGGTATTCATCAGGATCTGGGGGAACGTCTGTTCACCAGAGTGCCCCAAGGGATAACAAGGACCAATGGTCATAAACTCCTCAATGACCGTTTTAGCCTGGACATAAGGAAAAACTTCTTTACTGTCCAAGCCCCCAAGGCCTGGAATAGACTTCCTCCAGAAGTGGTGCAGGCACCTACTCTGGACTCATTCAAGAAATGTTTGGATGCTTATCTTGCTAGGATTCTTTGACCCTAGATGACTTCCTGCCCCTGGGGCAGGGGGCTGGACTTGATGATCTTCAAGGTCCCTTCCAGCCCTCATGTCTATGAAATCTATGAAACTGCACCACTGCACTCCCTCTGGATCTGCCCCTGGATACCACAGCGATGGGAGCATTAGAAGTGTGACAGATTTCTGCTTCAGAATTAAGTCCATTTCTTCACAGCAAAACAGGTTTTTCTTTTAGTGTAAAATCACCGTTATTTAGGACTCTGTTGCCCCTAACAATATACACAGTTCTTTTGCCCACAAGCTCTTGAAGCAGCCTAAACAGTGAGTATTAATTTTGCTTCCCAAAAAACTTCCCATGTGCAACTTCTGGTGGAGATAATTCAGTGTGCTTGCTGTTGATTTGTACATGAAACCTAGATAAGAAACAGCAATCACAGAGATAATGTTTCAGCAGCGGAATAATGGTAGGTATTCAGGGAGGATAAGAATCCATGGAGTTGTACTTAGACTTTTCATGGGTTTTTCTGTCAGTGCACTAGGTTAACACTTGAAACAGGAGGGCAAATTGAATAGAAGTAGTGGGAAGAAATAAGCATTATCCTGGGGGTCAGAAAAGCCTGACTTCTAATCCAGAGGTGTAGGTTGTAGCTGTGTTGGTCTGAGGACATAGGCAGACTTCTAATCCATGTTTTACAGAATGTGTTAGACAAGTGGTGCTCAACCTTTTGTCCCTGTTGGCCAGATATGTGGCAAGTCTAGCCCATGGGCCAAATGGAGCCCCACATGCCAGGATCAGGCCCTGAGGCTTGGCACCATCCCTTCCTACCCTCTTGCACCAACAACACCCCTCCTGCCCTGTGCATGAGGATTGGTTTCCAGCGGTCTGATGCTGCCCACTCCTTTTGTGGCTTTAGCAAGTTAAGTATTTTTCTTTAGTTTTCTGCCTATGGAATACTATTAATATTTATTAGATAGCTCTTATCTATTTGGATTGTCATGAGTCTTAACGGAACAAATGAGTCTTTAGTAACAAGCTTCCATAGGGTGAGTTTGTGCTACAGTGAGCTTCGATTTAACAATGGTAAAAGATGTGAGATAGTTTTTAACCCATTAGGCATCCAGGAAAATATAGAACTTGAGTGAGAAGATTTAGGTACTCATCATGGTTGCATGGATGCAGGATTTTTTTCCAGATTTACATGGGAACAACTTCTGATAATTATCAACTTTAATGTAGTTACTGTGAATTTATACCAGAATAACTAAAAACAGAATATGGTCTGATATGTGCTACATACATGTTGCAAATTAAAGACAAAGCACAATGGTCTAATCATTAGCTTGCAGAATTTTGCACTCTGTCATCCTCCCCCCACCCCCACTACACACCTTTCTCATTTTAATGGGTGATGATATGATTTGTAGGACACACACAACTTTGCAGCCTTGTACTTAGCTGTTATCCAGAAAAGAAAGCAAATGTTAACTTTTCTTATCTACTTCTCCTTTATCTCCAGGCGCCCCCAGGAGAAGGGATGCAGGAATCTAAGTGTCCTCTCAATACTATACCCCTTGTTGCCTCTTGGAAATGCTTCTCTAAATGGGATCAGCCATCACTTCCTATTAGTACAACCAGCCTTTTCAGTGATGACATTACACAATGTACAACACTGTGATTACTTAGAGTCATAAGACTGGTCTTGTGAATATACCCCTGCATCCCACAGTGTGCTGAGGGGAAAGTGTTTAGCTTTGTAAAACAAATGCAATGATTTGAACTCTCAAGCAAACAGAGCACAGAAGATGATTGCTCTCAGCTATGTACTAGCAACCCTGTTTTTAAGATCTGCACCTTCCCTCAAGTTGTGAGCAAGTTTGAGGACCCTACCTGGTTCACCCCAATTCCCTCTTTTGTCTCGCTGAAACAGAACATAAGGGTTTCATGCTTGTTAGAGCATGAATAAGATTCCCCTTGCAGCAGACACACTGGAAATGCAAGGCCAAATGTTCATCTGGTATAAATCGATGCAACTTCACTTCAAGGGACCTACACTAATTTCCACCAGCTGGGGGTCTGGTTCAGGGTTTTTCATTCAGGGCTTTCAGGGTCCTACAAGACAGGCTGGGTTGTCATTCTGGCAGTAGAGTTTTTTCCCCCCTAATAATTTGGTACTGGGCATCTTGTTCAAATACATTGAAATAGCTCTTACCATCAGCAGACCCACCTGGAACCTATAGCTGTGTTCTGCCCTTTGGGTGCTGAAGAGACCAGCCTGCTTTAAAATGTGTTATACAAAGAGGGGGCAAGGACAGGGTGCTTATTAAAAGTACTAAAACTGTGCATCCCCAGCAACTGTGTTTTACTGCCAAGCAGGAGAGCCGAGTTTGATTCCCAGTCCAGTCTTCCCAGGGTCTGCTAGTGAGGCAGAGCACAACACATTGCCTATCCCTTGTTGTGGGGGGAGTGTTTCTCAAACTAGCGTCAGTGGAAATCAGCCCTATGGGTGCGTCCAGATGAGCCCACACGTGCCTCTTGCAGTGTCTCAAACCCCTTTGAGATGCTGCAAGAAGCACATGCAGGATCAAAAAAATGTTCCCCGTGCAGCAAATTTGCAGTGGGAGAGCAAAATTAGACCCCTGGATATCCAGGGGTCAAACAATACCCCAGGGGGAAAAAATGGGTCAGGGCATGGTCCCAGACCATGAGGTCCAGCATCCTGCTCCTTCTCTGAGGTAACCAGAGGCTCGGTCCTCCACAGAGATGCTCTGGTAGCCTGCCAGAGCATCTCTGTGGTTGGCTTTTTCCCCGGGGCCCTTTCCCCAGTCCTGAAGCACACTGCTGCCTGCAGTGGTGCAAGCTGCACGGACATGGACCCAGCTTCTGCCAGGTAAATAGGGGGTTGGGGGGCTGGAGGATGAGGGAGGGGACCTTCCCCAACTCCCCACTTGTTCCCCCTGCCCCCACTCAATCCACCCACCCCCCACTCACTCTCCCCACTCCCTGTTCGCTCCCCTCACCCCCCCAGCCCAACACTCATCAGCAGTAGCAGAGAAGGAGCAGGATGCTGGACAGAGCAGGGAAATGTCTCCAGCTCATTTCCAGGGGCTTGTCTCCAGCTTCCTGCTGGTCTCTGGCCCCCTGCTCATTCCCCTGTTCGGGAGGTTGGAGATGAGCAGGAGTACCAGCAGGAGGCTGGAGACAGCCCCTGGAGATGAGCTGGAGACATTCCCCTGCTGTCTCTAGCCTCCTTCTTGTTCCCCTGCTCATCTCCAGCCTGCTACTGGTGGCGTCTGCTCGCCACCCCTCACCCCACTACCAACAGTGCAGGCGGGAGCTCCCCACTTACCACTACTGCCACACTCCTGCCACCACCAGTGCCACCATGCCTCACCAGCTGCTGGGGGCACACCCCTCCTAAGCAGCCCCCATACCCACGGTCCCCCCACACCTACCCACACAATGAATCACATCCCCCCACATCCCTCTACACTCACCCACAAACATCCCCCTGCCCCACATCTCCACATCACACACACACCATGTGATAAGGAAACAAAAAGCAAATATTAAAATGTATAGATATTTAGGCTTTATTTGATTATGATGCTAGAGACACTGGTAGGCTTCCAAATTTCTTTAACATTGTAAATATAGCAATAAAACATTGCCCATATAATCCATCCCCCTTTCTCTCTCTCTTTTGTTCTAATTGTGGAAGAATGTGGATTTTGGGGTATTTTAAAAAGTGAATTTGGGATGCTGCTTCAGCAGTCTAGCTGACACAAGGGGCTAGTGTCCCTAGACACCAAGTGGCTGGGCCTTAGAAGTTCCTGACTATTTGTATCACCTAATTATCGTGGGCCCTGAGGCCTATGTGGCTAACTAAAATCCCCTATTTTATGGGGCCAATGCATGGATGACACAACAAAATACTTGGGAAAACTAATGAAAAAAACCAGGATAGGAGTGTCATGTGGGCCTCAGAAGCTCCTGTCTGTTTGTAATGTTCAAAATGGCATGGACCGTAAGGCCCACCTGGCTAATGAGTAGCCCCTATTGTATGGGGGCTAGTGGGTGAATGGCTTCGGTGCCTGACGGATCCAGGGAGAAGAGCTCTTCATAGAAGGCCTGTGTGCATTGGCGCATATCACCTGGATCTGTGAGGGGGGTGCTGTACTTATTGGCCCCCTGCCTTCTCTCCAGGGCATAGAAGAAGTGGAAGCCACAGTCCATCTCCCGAAGGAGCTGGATGCATGAGTGGACAAATGCACCACAGGCGCGGTGGTCATCCAGCGCACAAAGCTCTTCCTGTCTCTCCTGACACTCTCCGCAGACGGATGGGTTGGTCAAGTCAGTGGCCAGGCACCTCTCCAGCTCTAACAATTCCCACTCGAGCTGCTCCCAAACCACCTCCCTCTGCCAGGTGTGGCCCTGAGTGTAGCTGTGGCAAAATCGCTGGATACGCACCTTCCCCACATCCCACCATCTCCAAGCTGAGGGGAAAGCTGCCCGTTGTACCTGCCAGGCCAGCCAGAACTCCCAGAAGGCCTCCCTGAAGCCCACATCTTCCAGCAGACTGGCAATGAAATGACAGTAGGCCGACCCGGGACGCTCAGGCCCCAGTATGGCCTGGGCCCAGACAAGATGCTGATTGTTGAAAGGGGTCAGCCAGATGCCAGAGGAGTGGGCCTGGGCAAAGTGTAGCAAAGAGATATAAACCTGGTCCAACCGGGAGTGGCAAGCCTGCTCCTCCCCCACCCTCACATAAGTGAAGGCAGGGTGGTCAGCAGGGTAACAGGCACACCAGACACCCACTGAGAAGTAGTCCATCAGGATCTCCCTGAGGATGCCCACGGTGGCCTGGTTCCACTCCCTGCCTGACCGATCTCGCACGTCTAGGGTGATGTTAAAGTCCCCGCCAAGGACCAGGCACTCGCAAGGGTTGAGGGTGCTGATGTATGTGGCTGCCTGGCAGAAAAAATCCACCAACTCTAGGTCCCTCACAGAGGCATACATGTTCAGAAGGTTCAGGACCAGCCCCTGCACCCAGACCCGGAGATGCAGCAAGCAGCCCAGCACCATTGCAACATCCTAGAAAACCTCTGGCTGCAGGCCTGGAGAGAACAGGATGGCCACCCCACAAGAGGTGGCCAAGAGGTGACAAAAAAGACCCTGCCTCCCCACTCCAGCCACCAATTAGGCTTATTGACTGGAGTCACCAGAGTCTCCTGCAAGCATGCCATGGGGTTTCCTTCTCCTGAAGGAAAGAGAGCACCTGGCATCTCTGGAGATCACCTGGCATCTCTGGAGATCCTTTCTGCAGCTGTGGACATTGAGGGTCACGATCTTAAATAACCTCATGGTTTTATATAACCACTATGACCCCGGACTCTGGTTGGGAGAGCTCTGCAGCCCTTTGGGCCAGCTGGATCATGACCTGACAACTGCAAGGGTGGGGGTGGGGCTACTTGACAAGATGGTGGGGTAGAGCTAGAGCCCCAGGGGGGTCTGTGCAGAGTTCCTGACAAGATCGGCTTGTTGATCAAGTGACCCAACCCCAACCCCCTCTGGTGCAGGATGATGGGGCAGGCTGGAGGTGAGGTTTTTCTGGGAGAGGGAGCAAAGAGACCCATCAGGCACTGGGGTGGCTTTGGTGTCTACCTCAGGGTCCTGGGAAAGGGGACCTCCCTCCTCAGGGCTCACTTGGGTGAGCGTCAGGGCCCCTGTCTTCCCCAGATCAGAGAGGGAGGGCTCTGCTGCCAGCCCTTCTTCTGGGTCAGCCTCAGCCTCAGTGCCCATGGTCTCAGCGGGTAGGCCCTGGCCAGTGGAGTGAGGGGCTTCCTGCATGGGCTCCTATTCAGCAGTGCCCAGCAGCCCTGAAGCCTCCTCTACCTGGTTAATCTTCCCTGGGGGTGGGGTGTCAGGTGCAGCTGGGGAGGTCCCCAGAAGCTGAACTGCTCCTCCCCATGTGATGGTCTTGGGGCAGGGGAGGTCCTCTGTGTCAGAGGGCTCCCGCTGGGCCTGGGCCTTTCTCTTGGCTTTGCACCTGGAGGGACCTGCACCTACTCAATCATGGGGCAGTCCTCAGTGGACAGGCTCCAGTAGAAGGTGAGGGTTGGGGCGGTGGGGCAGTTACAGTGGGAGAACAGCTAGGAGCAGGGAGGGCCCTCTCCCTCTCCTCCCCCGGCCGCTGCCCCCCTCCCCGGAAGTCTGCCATACTTGTTTGGGGGGTGGGGTCCCCTGAGCTCCCAGGAGGGCTGGTAGCTATGGCTGGGGTGCCAGCGGGGCCTGAGTGAGGAGGGGCACTAGCGGTAGGGGCACCCCTTTTGCCAGTGGGACCTGCCTTCTCTGCCTGACCCATGGGGCACTCATGATGTAAGTGCCATGGGGCACAGCACCAGAAGCACCGCAGGTTCCCCAGCATATAGAAAATCCTCACTAGGACCCCCTGAAAAGTAATTATGAGGCTGCCCTTGGCCTCCAGCCATGCTTCCACCGCCAGTTGGATCATGACCTGACAACAAAATGAGTGTACTTGGTGGAGGCCATGGTCTTGGCACCCCAGCGAGAGCACCACCACCAGAAAGATAACTCTCCCCAGGGTCTGGAGATGAGGAAGCAGGGCCCAATTGGCTAAGGTAGGACAGATCTAAGGACCACTCTGGTCCCCAGCTCTTCTAGGGGCTCGCAGGGGACATGTTCGCCCTCCACCATGATCCTCCTCTCCACTGCCTTTTGTGTGGTGCCCTCCGAGGCAAGTAAAAAGACCCCCTTGCTATGAAAGCGGGAGACTGCCATAATCTTGGGGGCTCCCACTACCTGAGCCAGGGCCTGCACCCAGGTCTCAAAATGCAGGTTCTTCCACCTGGGCAGTTGGCACTTCACCCTGTGCCTATGGGTGAATGCCAGAAAGGGGGTCCCGCTGCTTGAGCTGGCCAGTGGTGGAGGGTCCAGGACCTGCAGCTGTGGGATGCCCTGCAGCCACCTGTGCATAGCTGCAGTTCCCCCACTGGGGGGCTGCATTGGTGGGGCAGGGCTTGGGTCAGGGACAGGCTGAGTGAGTGTGCCAATTGGTGCGGCACACCTGGTCCCCTCAGGCGCTGGTGGTCTAGGCTTGGGGGCGGGGCCCTTGCCCTTCCCACCCCCAGCTCTGGAGCCCTTCCCACTGCCCCTGCCTCTGGCCCCTGATGGCAGGGAACTCCTCTGGGAGGGGCCTCGCCAGGGGAGAACCCCTGGCCCTGCTGGCTCCCTGCTGGAGTCTTGCCTGCCCCCACAGCAGTGGTCTCAGGCTTCTCTACTCCTGGAGGAGGTTGTTTAGATTCTGCCTCTGGGGTGGGGGTTGCAGGGGCATGTGTCCCCTAGGGGGCTTGGGATCTGCCCCCATAGTGAGGGCTGCAGGAAGCTCTGTGGGGAAATCTTCCCCCCAGCAGGTTCCTGCCCTGCCATTGCTTCATACCAGGGAGGGGAAACTAAAAAAGAAACCCAAAAAAGTACAGTGGGGCTGGTGAATCTAATTGGGGCAGGCTGAGGTTGTGGGGGAAATATGGGGGAAGGGGATGGGGGCTGAAGCTCACTGAGCTACATTTCCACAGGAAAATCTGGGAGGGCTATGCTTGGGGAATGTGAGGGAGGGGGAACACACACACAAGGGCTGGGGAGACTCGAGCCAGCTTACACACAATAAACACCAGGGCAGGGGGAGTGGACCCCCCACAGTGCTGGCCCCAGGCTGTAGCTCCCCATGGCTGCAGGCCCAGGGGGAGCCAGGCAGGGTTATTTTGCCCCAAGTGGTACAATTTGCTCCACAACAAAGTGCATGCCTGGGGACATGCACTGAAGCAAAAAGCCCTGGCTCAATTTTGCACCGCTTCTATTTGAGCTGCTGCAAGCACACAAGCCGTATGAGTTTGGCAGTACAGGCCTGTGTGCAATGTAAGTCCCTCTCAAACCCCAAAACATGATGTAAAGAATGTATGTGTCCTCAAGCTGGCTTTGTGTTCAGGAATGAATTTTGCCCTGTGCCAATAGGTCTCAACTGTTTTTTTCACCAGAGGCAGAAAAATGGTTTTTGTGAGAAGGTCTTGAGAGAAGGGGTGGGATGAGGAAGTCTCATAAACACTATGCAGTAAGAACTGTTAGGAATATGGAAAATGATTGTCTTTCTCCCTCCCTGCTCAAGATAATAAACAAAAAAGCCTCTCAATTCTCCACTGACAGTGAAAGTAACTTCTTGTAGTTTTTGCATGCTAAGTGCAGGTTTTCTATGTTGTTGTTGGTTCTTCAAGCTGAACAGGCCTGATTTAAAAATAAGCTCCAGCAGGGCCCAATTCTCATTTCATTTATGCTAGGACAAATCAAAAGTCACCCTGATGAAGTCCTGTGATGTTACACTGGTGTAAAATTGGGCTAAGCAAGATTGGAATCAGACCAGCAATGGGTAGCGCAATTGTGTACAAGTCCATGTACACGGTTGTTATAGTGAGCACAGGAGAAAATATATATGAGGTGATCACTTCACAGAATGTATGCAAAACCTTCTTCATAAATGTTTAAACAGCCAGCATTGTAGTGGAGTCCCTTCAGCAAAAAGAACACATTAGCACAGAAGAGAGCTGCTTGAAGAGAGGTACAGTATTCCCAGCTTCCCCTCATACTTGTCCACTCCCAGGGTTGTGATAACCCTTCACCCCTTCATTCCTTCAGTACTAATTTCTTTTTAAGGAGCACAAGAACTAAGAAAAAAATAAGAGGCTGTTTTAAGTCAATAACAACAGCAAGAATGTGGGAAAGTAAAATCCAGGGAGCACCATTAAAAGCCCCGAAGGCAGCTCAGCGTGAACCAGAGCAACCCTATACACTAGGAATAAGAGAACCGGCAGGGTCACAATTGCTGCAATGTGGCAAATGTTGAAAGGCATTTTTCCTGTGCTCCACTGTGTGCTAAGTGAGGAAGGGGATGAGAGCATTGTCAGAGATCAGGGAAAGCAATAATTGCTGGTTTGAAAAATAAACTGAACTCCCAGGGAGTCACCCCTTTATAATGAAGAGAAAAGGAAAGCTTTAATGCTTAGGATGTACCCAGGGCCCAGACCCACCAAGTGTGGAGTGGCACTCACTTAGGTATTATCATACTTAAATGTTAGGCAACCAGCTCTCAGAGGCAAATTCACAACCCTGAGGCAGCATCTGAGTTCCCCATAAAATGGATTGGAAGAGTTAGATGCCAGGGACTGATAGTTACAACACTGCAGAGAGGAGCATGTCTGAAATCACACCTCTCGAAAGTGTTTGTGTGGGTTAACATTCACAGTATGAAACTCCCTCCCAGATTTAGATACTTCTATCATCCCTTTTCTTGTAAAGACCAATAACAGCACTGACTGTGCCAAGCACCTTTTATATAATGGCCTAGATCATTTGCTGAGGAAGTGGAAGACTTTGGTTCTAGGTGCTCATCAGCCTGAGGGCTTTGAACCCAGTGCTCCAGCATGATGAGGCCCCTCATCCAGTCCTTGGTCCCACAGGTGTTTATTTTATCTAATGACTGTCAACTACAAAATGAATAACCAGTCCTGGGGACAGTCATTGCAACCTGTGGTTTCACCCTTCCAGTGAGTGCCCTCATCACTATGCTAAGGGCAGACTCCCCTTGCTCCCTGTGCCCCATGGATCTTTTATTATTTTCTGCACACTGCAGGAAGGATGGAAAATGCCCTTCCCAGGATAGCTTCTTGCTGGGTGGTTAGGAAATGCTCCTCAGAAGCAGGGTGAGGTGGTGTTGAAATCTTGCAGGCTGAGGATGGCTTAGAACCTAAGTTTCTCTGCATAAATGCTGTAACTACTGGATTGTCCTACAAGACAGATCTGACATCAGCATGAAAGTGGTTGTGGCTGCTATGTTTTCTACTGAACTCAGGGCTGTCAGTTTGTGTTAGGCACACTCTGAGCTCATGTACTGTGCTAGGCCACTCAGGGGAATTAGGTGCGGGGGTGCCTAGTTTATAATCCTGGCCAGGCTTAGCTGTGAGACAGGTGCCAAGATACTTGGCTCAACCACAGTGAAAGCAGTGCTGGACCAGCACAGTATCAGAACTCTAGGCACATAGGGATCTTATCTGTTAAAAAGCCAGGCACCAAAAAAGAGTAGTCAGGCATTTGTGGATTTAAATCTTGAACTTAGGCACCTAAATTGTGCTTAAGTCCCAACTTTAGTGAATCTCATCCTTAGTTTCCTGATCTTTCACATCCTTAGCCTAAAAATGAGGAGGATTCCTAATTTCATTATTCTAAAAGGACTTTCCTGCCTCACAGGTATGTTGGAAGGCTGAATACATAAAGATTGCAAAGCATTCAGATGCTGCGGTAACAGGGGCTATTAAAGCACCTCTCACAGATACAAATCTGCTTTGCCTCTCTGACCCCTGCTACTAAATGCAAGTGTATTTGGTAGTCTATATTAGTGTTCTTTCTTTCACAACTGGGAAATCCCTGGTGCATATTTTAAGGTGGTAGATGTTCAAAGCAATTTTTAGTCTTAGCAAGTTCTTTATTTTCATAGGTACAGATTTCACTCAGAAATCAAGCTACAGGGAGTTCTTGCTGAAAATTTGGATTTCAGAGGAACTCAAAATATCTGCTTTCTGGCAAAATTAATTGAGGACACAATGTTAACAGATAGTCAGTCCTGATGAAAATAGGTCACCTGCACTGGGGAACACAACAATGTAGCTAGGGGCCCATTTTGATACAACCACATCTGATCATTTTGGTTAGTCTGACTGCAAGCCAGGAGCACAACTAGGGGTAATACCCAGCATTCCTGGCTTCCAACCCAGCAGTGGGCCACACAGTGCTATTATCTGTCATTTGATCACATAATTACCATAATTTGCATTTATAGACCAAAAGGGTAATTTGAGCATTATAAACATGGGGCTGATGTTTCTCCTAAGCTCAGAATATTTGGAAAGGGCCTGATAGGGACCAAGCTTGGCAGATGCAGTTCTGTTTTAGTGTCCTCTTTGGGTTTGTCTATACTGTGATGTATAGACAAACCCTCTTTGTCTATACATCAAAGAGGGAGGGATGTATCCCCACCTTTTGAGGTGGGGAGGGATGTATCCTCTCCCTACTTTGGGGTGGAGAGAGAATCCTGAGCATGCCCTGCCCACCTGTGTCCACAGGCATGCTCAAGACCTGGAAGTTCACCAGTGAAGCTGTTTGTCTATACCTCAGCAACGGCATCCCCTAGAATTGGGGAGCCAAAGCGCACATTCAGGCTCTGGCACATCATAGACCCAGAAGCACAACAGTAAGGCTACTCCAGAATCATTTCCAGCATCCACTATGAGGGCTACTGGAGGGCACCAGAGCAAGTGATAGGAAAGAGCCTGGAACAGATTTACTAGTGAACTGTGGCTTGGGAGTTTGGGCGCACTCAGGTTTCCCTTCTTTGCTTTAATTCATGCTTAATTAATTCCCATACACCTGGGAATACTATAGAACAGCTAGACAGCATGACTTCAACTAAAGCATGATTAGACAATGTAAAAGCGCTGGGGGGCATCTTTGGAAATAAAAGATGTCTGCTGCAAAATATGAAAGAGACTATTACTTTTGAAAGAGGAAACAACAAAAAGAGACACAAAAAAGAAGGACACTAGGCTAGAATTTAAGAGGTCTGAGTTCAATTCCAGACTTTGCCATAGACTTCATAGAATCATAGAACAAGTAGGGCTGGAAGGGACCTCAAGAGGTTATCTAGTCCAGCTACCTGCTCCAGGCAGTATCACTCTTGTTTAAACCATCCTAGACAAGTGTCTGTCCATCTTGCTCTTAAAAACTTCCAGGGACAGAGATGCCACAACCTCTCTAGGTATCCTGTTCCAATGCTTGACCACCCTCATAGTGAGACGGTTTTTCCTAAATCCAATCTAAATTTCCCATGCTGCCCCCGGTAGTCACAGAGAATAGTTTATCACCATCCTCTGTACAACCATGTATAACTTTGGAGGTGTCACTTAATTACTTTCTGACTGTTTATCATCTGATATTAATACTTTTATTTTCCCATTTTGCCTGTCTTATCTGTTTAGATAGTAATCTCTTTGATACTATGATTTTCTCTTACTACATGTCTGTACAGTGCACAGTCAGGCTCAGAACATGACTGGGGCCTCTAAGTGTAACCATAACACAAATAATAATGGGAAACGGATAGGATAGGGAGAGGTGAGAGATAATTATCTATATAGAACATCAATGCACCTGAGGCTGGTACTTTGAAAATCATTATACATGGAAGGGATGGGCCTTGTTCATTAAATTTTGACTTGGAATTAGAACCTTAGAGGGATTTGAATTTGAGGCTCTAGTATAGGACATTCTCCCATACAAAAATCAAATGCAAAACCTCTACAGCCCTTTATAAAAATGGTGCCTTTTTTATCTTGATCAGATATACTTTGCCTTGTTGAACTGCGGCACCCTCCCTGACATATTTTTTCCTTTTAAAGAATGCTTGCTGCCCCAGCACAGCTGAAATGAGCAAGCAAGTTATTCAATGCCCCAGGGAATTTCTGAAGAATTTATTCAATTCTGCTGGGATCCACATTCTGAGAACGGCAGGCATAAGTGCTATGAAACCTGTTTGTGAATCAAACTCAGACGTTAATATCTCTCTATAGATAAGGTTTGACACAAAGGAAGAAAATGAGATGAAGAAAAAGGATCAAGATCTTGGGGTTTTTTTGGTTTTCTTTTCTTTCTTTTTTTTAAATGAAAGCTAATGGAATCCAATATAACTGCTGAAACCTTGTCATCCTTCCTATCAGTGAGAGCCTTTGAATAAGCTAAATCCTTAATCAGTATAGCCTAAGACCCCAATGACTATGTGTGGAAGTGTTAGTCCAGATAAATCCTTGAAGGTTTCAAAGATTTGAAGAGCACTGGCACTTTTCTGTGTAGTGCCTGCCCTTTGTCCTTTTCTCCATGATGTCATTATTGAAGTTTTACACTCACTATGCACGGTCTAAGTTGACATTGACAGTTTCAGCACTTTCACACTGACTCTGGAGGATTGTTAGCTTTGAAGCTATTTGGCCTTGAGCAGTGAATTCTTTTTTTGAGCTCATACTGGCTTATAATATCTGAGAAGGTTTGCATCAAGTATAGCCCCGGCTTGAATTATGATAGAAGGCTGGTTTCCAAGTTGAAACTGATACCAGCATGATAGGAATAGGGAACAATATCCTATTTCAGATGGGCAACAAAGTCAGTATTCTTGAATCCCCCAGGATGTAGCAATGAGTATTCACTTTAAGATCACAGTTAAAGCAGCATCATCTGCATGGTTTTTTCCTGTAATCAGAACTCTGAAGAGCAGTTAGACTTGGAAGGCACTGTACAAATACGTCCTCTTCTGTTTGTTATTAGGGTTTTTTTAATGGAAACAGCTATATAGGGCCAGAAGCATATTGCAAATGAGTGTAATTCAAGTAAAATAAAAATAAAAACTCCTTGTGATGATTACATGAGTATCAAAACACACAAGCATTCATGAACAGTACAAGGGGCCCAAACCTACAAATGTATTCATGCCAGTAGACCCATTGACTTCTAGTAAAGATTTAAAGGTCTGGCCCAAAGGTTTGTTGAGTCCTTTCCATTCTGCTGGAGCTGAAAGGGTTAGGGTGCCCAAATCTCCTTGTGGATCTAGGCCTTAATACCTTTAAAGGTTGGGGCCTATGAAACTGGTACGATTTGAATTATGCAAAATTCTATACTAAGAATCTTGAGTTCAGTCTGTCTCTGTCATTAAGAAAATTTCTGTCCTTTTGTAAAGTTGTCCCAATGAAGGTAAAACATCAAAGAAGAGATGCAAAATCCTCATCTTGTATCCAAATCAATGGCTTCTCCCTCCAAATATCTCAGCAGTTAAAGTGCCCTCACTTTTAGCTTAATTAAGTCAAAATGGCATGGCAGAGTTCAAGACACAATACATCCTATTTCTGCTCTTACTAGTGTAACAGACTGCCAGTGTGGGCTTACCAGATTGGTTTGAGAAAATTATCCTGGGCTAGAAATAGCGCCAGTGAACTCTGAGCGACCCTAGGGGTGGAGCAGGGGAGCCCTGCCCTGTGGAAAAGGAGAAGCCAATCAAAAGAAGGGGTTTTCAATCCCTCATTCGCATGGAAGGGGGATGGCCGGGGTTGTGGGCCAGCCACCCTGAGCCCTGGTTAGCCAGTTTGCAAGCCAGGGAAGGACTGCCTGAGGGGATAAAAGCAGCAGTCGAACTGGCGTGTGGGGGCTGCTGACAGTGACTCCAGGGAATGACCTGGAGGGGTCAAGAAGGAGGCCTAAGAAGAGCTGGGGTGAGCTGACCCAGCAGAGGGAGCAGAGAGACCGCTCTGAAGAGCCTTGAAGGCCCTGGGAAAAGAAGGCAGCGGCAGTCGGCCGTGCTTCCAGCCCTGCAGCAGAAAGGGAGCTGTGGCCAGGGCAGAAAGTTGGTGCCCCAAGGCCCCATTGCAGTGTGCTGGATGTGTCGGGTGTCCCGGAGGCTAGGGGTGGCAGTCGGCCCCCCACTCCACTGCGGAGAAGAAGCAGCGGCCAGGAACATAGGCGGTATCCTTATCCGGAGCAGGGAGCTGGGCCAGTGAGTTGAGGAAATGCCTTACCTTCCCTGGGGAAGCGGGACAGCAGCAGGCAAGGTGTTGGGATCCTGAGGAGTGGCAGAGCACCAGGACAAGGGTCCCCAGGAGCTCAGGTTGCAGGCCGGCACTCAGAACAGGATTGGTGAGCCGTGAGGCATGTGAGGGGCCCAGCCAGTCATCTGGAGCAGGGGTTTAGAGCAGCAATCCCTGGGAGCTGCCTGTGCTGCTAACCCTCTGCCACTGACTGCCCCAGAGGGGACTCAGTCCTGTTCCTTATTCTGCAGCTGATTGTCATCAGATGGAGTCCCTGAGCTTTGTGCTTAGGTCATGCCGGTTGCTGCAGGAGCCTACTCTGTTGCTTGTTGCTTGCCTTTTTGGTTGCCATGGAGGGTCACCCTTCAGCCTCTTTCAGGGGTTGGGGTTTGAACCAGCTTGATTGCTGCAGACCAGAAGAGCTTACACTGTTTCAGTCTGTCACTTATTAGGAAGCCTGTTGGAGCTGCTGGAAGCGAGCACCCTGCTTCCTTGCTGTAGCATCTCAACAGTGGCTGAAAGCTGCCAGTTACCCTACCTGTGGTTCTTGCGTCAAGGGTTGACTAATGCATTCCGGTTTGTATTGCTATTTAAGTTCACTTGTAAATAACCTTTCCTATTATTCTTGTTTTGTAAATAAGGTGTAAATAGTTAAATTAGTTAAGTGTTAGACCTTCTTGGGACCATGGGCTGCTTTGTGGGGAGCAGGGGCCAGCTGGAAAGTAAATGAGTGCTGGCCAAAAGCCCTGCCCCACTCTCACCACACCATCCCTGATGTTTGGGCAGAGGTGGCAACTATTGGGCCGCCACCCGGGTTACACTGGTATAAATCAGGTATAAACCTAGTGTAAAAGTCACAGCAGTGAGAAAGAACAGTATTAGGTCCATTTGCTCTAGATATTTATTCTGATCCTTTAAATAAGGAGGAAACAACCTTAAAGTTAATAAAACAGAACAAAAAGCCATTCTCTCCACATAATTATTTATTTATCTGCATTACAAGCCACCTTTCCTCGGTGCCTTTAATAGCTTTTAAAGCACTTTGCAGCCATGCACTTGTGTTAGGTCATGGCTGTAGAGTGCTTTCAGGGGGCCATACTGGGTGAAAATTATCACTTCTACCTGTCCCCAAGTCTGTGTATGGAACAAGGAAAATGTCGGGAGGGGAAAAACGTTATACAGCAGAAGTATATCTATGTTAAAGATAAATAAAAATTTTCCCCCACAATAACTGTCACAATAGTAACTCTCTATTCCCACTTCCCATTTGAACATTCACTGAAAACATGTCCTTTATTATGCCCTGCCCCTTCCTTATTTGTTAAATCCCATTTAGAGTGAGCATAAAAGGCTATAGTTCTGAGGTGCATTCTAGTCCTTGGAAAATGCTGCCTGGTTAAGTTCACAAGCTCGACAGTCCAACCCACCTAAAATGATTTCAGTAGCCGAGGACAAGGAATATCCCTAGAGTTCACTCAGTTCTGCTACTGTCCTCTGCAGCTCCAAAGAACAAGTCTTCCCAGCAGCATAAGATTTTCTATAGGGAGTAAAAACAAAACAATAGTAAATTTCAGTGCTTTAGCTGGTTACTCAAAATGCCATCCTTACCATGAGAGAAGAAACCTTTTTCTAACTCTTCAGTTTCACCACCTAAAAAGTTTTGAGTTTGTAAACAGTTTGGTTCACTTCCAAAGTGTCACTCAGGAATTCTGGGTAGAATTCAGAAAGATGCTCTTTCTGTAACTGTACTTTCCCCTGCTCGCCAACAGATTGGGGAAGAGAGTTCCTTCCCCTCCTAAGCTTCAGGCCACAGGGCTGGCATAGTCATCCCTCCTTTTGTCTGAAGGTCAATTTTCCTATATATTATTTATGGACATAATTTGCAGGATGCAACTTTAATGACCAATTTTAATGACCAAATCTATTTTCTGAGTGTACAGGTTTTAGAGAAACAACATAGTAAAGTATTTTCTTACTAAAACTAGCAAAGTTGTTAACTGGGGTGGTGTAAATGCATCATATCAGCAACATCAGAGCAAAGTTGCATATATCAGGAAGTAGTTACAGTTATACTGGTATAAAATCCCTCTGAACCAAATCCTGCTATCCACACTGTTGTAAACCTCCAGTAACATCTATGGAATTATTCTAGCCTTACATCAGTGTAAATGAGGGCAGAAAAGGTTCATTGACTTCAGTGGACTTGCTTCTGATTTACAGAACAGTGAGTGAAGGAAGAATATAGGTGAAATTCTAAGGTTCCAAGATAATTTCCTTCCTGAAATAAGATTAGTTAAGAGGCAGATTGACTCTGTGGACCAATTATTACTTCACTAGAATCATTACAAATGGCAATATGTATATTACTATTACTATTTCACTGTTTATGATTGTCTGTATTGGATAAAACAAAATAAGCTTACTTCAGCCTACATCCTTGACTGATGTAAACTGACATAGTTTCACTGAAATGAATAGGCTAGTGCTGATTTACATCAGCTGACCAACCTGTTGTACAGTTCTAACATTGCAGTGAATTATTCTTGCCACTCATAAACACCTAGGGTACATCTACACCAACATTCTTGAGCCTGCTAGTGATTCATAGTGTTACTTATGAATTACTTCTGGCTATCTTTTCAGTATGTCACCTGTACAAAAATCTATATGGGGAAAACCTTTCTTTTTCCTATGATTTTCTTTCACTTATTTACAAGCCTAAGAGATCCACGAGAAAAATACCTCCAGATATCAAATCATCATTTTCTTTTCAAGAAGTCAGTATTTTGATGCATCAGTAAATGAGCTCCTCCCTTTTTTAACTACAACATTCTACGGAATAACATAGGTGTCTTTTGTTTGGTTGCTTCTTCCACAAAGAAAATTGATTGCATAGTCGTGCTTCAACTAGAATCATTGCTCTTGTAGAGTAAATGGCAGTCAACTCTTAGATGGGAAGGTACAACATTTGCACTGTGACTAAGTCCTGAACTGTCATATGGCATGTCATATGGCATAGCTCAATGGGATGGCTCTTGCCTGGGATGGGTCATTTTAGCCTTATTAGGTAATGCTGTTTAAGGATCCTCTTCCTGGACCTGATCCTGAAGCCCTTATTCACTGATGGATGAAATTCAAGATGACATAAGGAAGTCAATGGAATTGCAATTACAAATTACTTGGAAACAGAACTGTCCTGGAAGGATGTGATTCTGTAAGTCCTTTAGCACGCTAATAACCTTGACCTGAGTGCCAAGATAAAATTGCCTTTTGTGCTTAGTTCTTATGCTTCCCCTAATGACCCCAAACTTAGAAGTTCTTCCTCTATCAAAACTCCCCTGGAGACAGATTTTGAGATACTAGGGACTATCAGTGATAAGAGAGAAATAGTTAGCCATGTTCATCTGAAGTCAAGTAGAAGGCAGGGTAGATTCAGACTTTATAGACTAACCAAAGTAGATTGCATATATAGCACAAGCTTTTATGGGCTAGAGCTCACTTCATCAGATGCTGTGAAAGGATATGCAAAAAGCTGTGTATAAGAGAAAGAGAGAAATTTGAATACAGAGGCAGAAGGGAGGGGCAGAGAGAGAGAGAAAGGAGAGAGACAGTGCTGGGAAAGGCAAAAATACAGACTAAGTACAGGCATTCAAGAACTCCATGGTGGAAGTGTTCCAACTTTCAAGCTTTATTCTAAGCACTCCTGTTTAGTTCAGGAGGAAGAAGAACATATGTTAGCCCTTCTGGCTGGGTGGGGGAGGGGGCAGGTAGAGGGAATGCTCATGCAAAACTGCCACCCCTCGGTTTAATTAAAAGTTGCAGGTGCCAGACTTTTCATGTGCATAATAAAGAAAAACTGTGGAATGTTGCCCACTCCAGAACTCGGACCAGAGCCCAGGGGGCTGCCATTCCTCACAGAGGCTGTTACCTTCCCCTGCAGTGGGACCTGGGCCCTCAGTTACCTGACCCAGTGGGGTAGTGGGACCCTCTCTCCTTCTCTTTGGGGCCTTATGCCTATGCCAGCAATCACCAGCAGCAGCCAAAGGTAGTGAGTTGGCTCTGGAAAGCAGACTGAGTCAATGCCAGCCCTGACATCACGTCTCAGGCAGCCTGATCCCCCTCCCCTTTTGCACTGCTGCTCCCTAGAGAAGTCCTCACCAGATACCTTCCTGGTGTGTTATATATAAGTTGTTACATTGGCCTGGGGATTGCAGGAGGGAACAGCAGATCAGTAGGCTAAGATGGCTCTCTCTGAATAAACAAGCATTATCATTTTATAGATTTAACTCCTTTGTCTTTTGAGAATATACATGATACCAGGAGTGGGGTGCAAAGAAAAGCAGAAAAATGAAACATTTCAGAATTCCAAAGCTATCTAGCAATGCAGCAAAAAAATGGAAGAACTTTAAGCATCCCTTCACCAAATATATGAAAGCCAGCAGACCACTCAAGTTAGTATTTTTTTAAATATAGTAGGACCAGAAGCTCTGTCTCTTTATAATAGCCTACAACTGTCAGAAGCAGAACAGAAAAGCTATGGTACAGTAATAAAAATGTTTGAGGAATACTGTATATCCAAACAAAATGAAATCTTTGAACGGTATAATTTCCACATGAGACACCAGAAAGAATGTGAGACAATAGAGGTGTTTATCAAAGACCTCAGACCTGTGAGTCAGACATGTAACTTTGGAGACCTAAAAGAGTCCATGATCAGAGACTAAATAGTATTAGGTATAAGGGATACAAACCTCAGGAAAAGACTGTTCAAGGATCCTGCCTTGCATTTGGTAAGCACTGCAACTAATGCAAAAGATTCAATCACTTCGCAAGAGTTTGCAGAAAGGAGCAGGATGCACCAAACAAGAAACAGCAGGTGCATGTTCTGTGCAACAAGGAAAAGGAAGAATTCCTCATTGGCACAGTGCAATAAGTTAATTCTTCTGAGGACTGAACAATCACCCTGCACACCAATGGAGTAACGGTAACTTTTAAAATAGATACAGGGGCACAGGTCAATGTAATACCAGAATACATTATTCAAAAAATGAAAACTCAACCTGTGTACTATGAGAATAAGCAAGTGAAACTTGGAGCATATAATGGGAACATGATTGCAACCAAGGGTGTTTGTGCACCGCATGGTAGACATAAATGTATTAAAGATTTCATAGATTTCATAGACATTCAGGCTGGAAGGGACCCCGGAAGATCATCAAGTCCAGCCCCCTGCCCAGGGGCAGGAAGTCAGCAGGGATCATGGCAAGGTCAACCTATGGTTACGGAGTTCATGCCACCAGGCAGACCTCGGGTTCCTGGATAACAACCCATACTTTCACGCAGGGGGCTTGCTTGGGTGGCATGGGCTACACCTCTCCCTTAAAGGCAAGCGTGTGGGGTGGGGGTGAGTGGAAATGAAATGATCATTCAGAGAAATCTGGTCTGAAATCTATTCTTACAGCATTTTTATACCAACCCCAAATGAGCCCCCCATTGGATATGACCTTGACAGAGAAGCATGGGTCAAGCTGAACAGACAGATCTGGATACAGACTGTTCAAAACAGGATGAACATCTTGGATAGCCCCCTGTGTGAATGCAGTGTCCAGCAAACAGCACAGCATGTAAGTGAAAGCTGCAATCTTTGCAAATGCTCAGATGAGGTAGATGGAATCTACACACCCAGTGATAATACCAGATAGTGGCTTGCTCATAGCTGGCCAGAGGGTACAAGTTTGGGGAGGGAAGGGTTGGAAACAGGGGCTTCACTGATTCTTGTCAATGACAACCTGGGGTGGGGCCAGCACAGTGCTCCATGAGGTCTGGCTGAGGCTAGACCACCACCCCTTGAGGGGGTGGTGAGCAGGGTGCTGCAAATCCCCATGGGTTGCCAGTGGAATACAATGTAATGAGTTGCGATGGGGTCTAGTACACACATTTATTACAGTGCTCTAACTTATAGTGTTGAAATCTGATACTACATCCATCCAGGGTTATTTTAGAGCAGGAGCTGCCATTTTTACAGTGCTCTCTGTGCCATGACTGTCTGTTCAGTTATGGCTGTAGATCACTTTCTGCACACCTAGTGTAACTTCTGTACCTGGCCACAAGCAATAAACCCATAGGAACAAAGGAATCAAAAAGCTAATCTAGGTAATGGGATAAAAATTCACAGGCCCTATTTAAACCAAGTGCTCAGCAATTTGTCTCTGTCTTAGGTAAAGTGTGACATGCAAAACTACCATACCAGTTCTCACAATATTAATATCTTACTTTCAAAGCCTGAAGTTTCCATGACTGTTAGTGTAAATTGGTATATTTGTGCTGTTTAATTTTTTCCAGTAGCCAGTAAGACTTTCAACATTAAACACTTAGCAAAACAGTTTATTTTTACAAAGTAAATTATTTTCAGTCATCCGCAAGAAAGATGTTTGTTTATTTATGCAGTTATTTATTTATCTATTTTCCCCCAGCAAGACACTTACTTTCTTTCAAGACAAAGCGCATATCCTTGGTGATGAGCAAATCCCAAAATATGTTCAAGTGTTAAGATCAGGAGTTTACCAGGCTAAGTACTCAAGATGTAGATACTTGTTTAAATACCTGGGCCTGGGGGCATTTCAGAGGTTTAGAAAAACAACTGGAAAATAAACATTTAATGGTGAGAAATCACCAGCTCTATAGGGTAGGGAAAAATGGGAATGAAACTTAATTCTCATCTATCTCAGAAACAAAGCAAGACCTGGCTGAGGTCTGGGTTTTCTATCATTTTGCCATTTTTTAACATGGGTGCAGGTTGTATGAGTGAGGGGGAAGGAGACAGCAGGATATCTAAAATATTTACAGAGTTTGGGAAATTAAAGGGAGTGATGTAGTATGGAAGGTTAATGCCATCTTTAATATGAAAAAACTACTCTCCCGCTATGACATATGCTTGTGGGATAATCTTGATATATGTATGCATGCGTTCAAAATGTCAGCCAGAGTTTCATTAGTTTCAGCCTCCCCCTAGAACACTGCTTGACAGTCCTGAAGTTGCATGTTACAGTCTGGAAGTGGATGAAGTCCAGATTATACAGCCATCAGGGCATATTTTTTGGATTAGGGCATAAGAAATCAGTCATGTAATTTCCCTTTGCCCCTTTAATACTAATGAGAAATGCAGAGCTCATGGTGTGCATGTGCTTTCTGATGCCCATCTCATAGCCAGGTTGCACTGTGATGTCTTATTGCACCAAACTAATGGCTTCAGGGCAGCAGCCTGGCAAAGCTGAATATTTGGGAAAAAGGGAACATAGTTTTGGGGTTTTTTAATGGCATTTAATATTAGCATTGTAATGTCTCTCTTTCTCTCGCTCGCTCTGCAGTTATTTGCTATTATTTAATATTGTAATAGAATTATTCCGTTCAGGAAAGTATTTAAGGATACATTTGTTAGGAAAGACACTATACAAAATAAAGGCCTGAACCTCTGAGGTACTTCAGGGCTGCCAGGAAAGTTTAAAGTAACCACAGCAACAATTTAGGAGATCAGTAAGAATGGAGGGCTCTCAGGGAAGTGGGCAGTGCCTCACAGGATTGGGCCCCCTTAGGCTATTTAAAACCTTCTCACTTCCCTATGAAAATTCACCCACCGCATTTGGCCCGAGATTTCTTTGATAACATGTTCAACATATCTATATTCTGGGGCCACACTTTAGGGATGTCTAATAGCAGAAGAGGAAATATATAAAGTGGGCTTCTCATTAACCTTGTCACTGAGATTTGTTTTACGTTTACATTATAAACACTAAAACCCTATCTGCACCATTATTGGGATATGTGAGAAGCTCCCCCACCCCCAATTTGAGGTTCAGCTGGATGTGTGTAATAAAAAACACTGATGCAAAATAAATAAATAAATGTCTCTCAAAGTTTGGCAATATTTATAGTGCCAAATTCCTGAGGCTGCCTTAATCACAGACCTATTTGCAGCCACTTATTGAAAAATAAGGATTTCCTGATGTTTTATCTCTTCCAGATCCTGAACTCAAAAAAAATCCACATTGCAAAAGTCAGTCATCAACATGTCAGTGCAGTAGTGAAACAAGCTTGGGGCCTTTTACTGCACTCATTTAACACATGCAGTTACCTCTGAAATCAGGGGGAGTTGTGCATTGCTAATATTATTAATTACGGTTTCTAGCTGATGGCATTTTTTATTATACGAAGATGCAGTCTTTGTCCTGAAGAGCTTTCAAGGTAAGTTAGTATCCACTAACTTAGTTAGTAAACAGACTAAAAAAGACAATGGAAGACAAAAGGGACTTCCAAGATGGGTGTTAGGAATCCTAGCACACTCAGCAAGAGGGAGAAATTACTGGTTTGATGAGCCACATGGGAAAAGGCAAGACTTAAGCAGAGAAGATGATGATGGTGATGATGATGATTTTTGGGGGCAAGGTGAGCCTGGAAGAGTTGGCAGAACATGAGCATGTTTGAAAAAATTTCAGTGATCGGACATTTCCAGTGAAGGCAAAATAATTTCTCCCCCTAAAGTAAACTTCCCCCTGTGTGGAGTGCTTTCATAGGCCACCAAGTTCTACCCAACTGGTGCTTATATAGCATGAAGGCCTGAACCAGAGTGAATTTCACTCATGGTGAATGTGGCCAAAAAGAAAGAATGCCCACATGTAGAGCATGGAGTTTGTACATGCTGCAGAACCAGCTTGGAACCAAGTGGTATGATTTGGAGTGGATGGAAGAGTTGCCATGGTCAGGGCTCCAGTCACAGATGGTGATTTTAGCAGCAACATGTTACTTAGATTGGAGGAGTCAAAAAAGGAAAGGAAGAAAGCTGAGATAGAGTTAGATTCACCATGCCTGTAAGGCAGCAGTTTTCAAACTGTGGGGGTGCACCCCCCAGGGGGGCATGAAGGAACATGGGGGGGCACAATACAGGGGGTGCAGGCAAGAAGTTTGCAAGAAGCTGGTGCTGCTGCAGCCTCTCATGGAGATTTGGGTGTGGGGAGCCCTGGGCAGGCTCCTCCAGAGGGCTGCTGCACCTCTGGGGGCCCAGCACAGTGGGCATACAGCATACAGCTGCAGTGGGGCCAAGGCAGGAAGCATTGAAGCCATGGTGGGTGGATCTCATCCTGCTGAGTTGAGTGAACCCACGGCAGCTGCTAGGATGAGGGCACACTGTGCCTGGGTGCACTGCTCCTCTGGGATGAGGGGGGTGGGAGGGTGGAAGGTAGCGCAAAAAAAAATTGTACCTCAAAGAGGAGTGCTCATCTCATAAAATTGAAAACCACTGTGCTATGTTGTGATTAAGTGGAAATCAGTGGAGGATTAGGACTCAGTGGTGCTGCTGTCAGATCTGAAACTGGTGGAGGCACTTTTTTGAAGTTTCAGACAATTGATCAGGTCAGTCTGGTACCTAATTTATATGAAATCCAATAAGGATTTGCTTCTACAACAGCAGAGCTGAGTCCAAGTCCTCCTGTGGGCAAGTTTCTAGTCCAAATATATTGCAATGAGTTTATTTTATCATAAGTGTTACACAGACAGATCATGTCTTCTTACTTACTGCACCAATTCATTATTGTGTTGTAACAAAAAAAGAAGAAGAAAACCTTATTTAATTAAGCACAAATGAACATGTAGCTAAATTAGTGATTCCTTGGAGGTTGCTTTGTCCTGTTTCTGCTCACAGCAGTTTCTTGAGGGGCATTTTATCAACAAGTTATTTTATCAATAGATGCTCTAGCTGCTATGGGTGCAAACAAGCCTTCGCTGCACACAGTCTATGTGTAGATGGATTGCTTTAAACTGACTACATCTGGCCTGGGAGTAGGCTCATGCAACTGTTCACTGCTTCCAGAAGTGGCAGGCATAGGTATTCATCACTTCTGGGATGTGTATGGAGAAACTAGTGTAAATAATGTGGGGTGAGGGGTGTATAGGCAGGATCATGGTGGAGAGGGGAGGGCTGGAGAATCCATGGGAAGGGGGGTTGACACAAGGAAGGTTGGTTGGATAAAAATAGCCCAGAATTGGAGAAGTGGGATTAGCACAACTCCAGGGCTGGGATGAAGGGCTGTGCTGAGAATACAAACAGGTGTTCATGAGATTGGGTTAACTCTCTCCTACTTTGGGTTAACTCAGGGGTGGGCAAAATATGGCCTGTGGTCCAGATCCAGCCTGCAGTGGGTCTTTGTCCAGTCTGCAGCTGGTCTCTCAGTCCTGTCTGACCCAGGCACCGTCTAGCCATGGTACACCCTGCTGCCCCCTGGGCACACAGTGGGGTCAGAGGGCTCTGCAGCTGTACTGCCATTTTAGGCAGATGCCAGGTGGATCCTTTTGGAAGCTGCTGCCAGTGGCCCAAGCCCCACAGTACCAGCAGGGACCTGCACATACAGCCCTGACCCCATGCTCCCTGCGCCTGCTCCGGGCTTGCCCACCCAAGCTTAACAGTGGCAGTGCAGGCCAGAAGCTATTGTTCAGTGTGGGGGGAGAGCAGCCCCACCCCCTCCCACTGCTGGCAGTTCACTGCTGCAGCTACCCAGAGTGCATGCTGGGCTCCCTGTGTCTCTGCTGCTGCCATCTCCAGGCTGCCTCATGTAGTAGCAAGCATGGCTGGTGAACTCAGACTGGTGGGGCAGGTGGAGCATCACACGGGATTTGGGGGGGGGCTGCTGCACCTCCAAGAGTCTGGTGTGGCAAGTGCACAGCCTACAACTGCAGCAGGGCCAAGGCAGGAGGTGCTGGAGCTGCAGCGGGTGAAGCCTGCCCCACAGAGCTGCGCCAAGCCAAGCTGAGCCAAGCCACCGAGGCTGCTAGGACGAGGGGCAATATGTGCCTGGCTGTGCTGTTTCCTCTGGGGTTGGAGGGGGCACAAATTAAATTGTATCTCAAAGTGGGGGCTCAGCTTTAAAAGTTTGAAAACCACTGCTGTAAGGGCACAAAACAGAGCGTTAGCAAGGAGGATGAAGAAAAGAAGGATGTTGAAACTCCTGCAAGGGAAAGGATGTCAGAGAACATGGGGCACGAATTAACTTAGGGCTGGAAACATGAATGACCTAATGGATTATGGGTAGATAGTCTATGGAGATGGAGAGAATGGGGAGATGAAGTAGATTATATGGAAGCAATAGACTAGCAAGGAGAGGACACAGGAAATGTGCCTGTGTCAACAGAGGATGGACATAGTCTTCATTAGAATTTGCAGAAGACAATGGCCTAAGCTAGAATTTGCCACTATTTTGTAACTGCTTTGGGCAAGAAGGAATGTGTAGAAAGGGAGAGATAGTTATGTTGAATTAGAAAAATAATATAGGGTAAATTTCCACTAGATACAATTGAAAACAAGACTGGGATCAGATATTTCTCACAGTAAAGCAAATAAGGCAACTGGCAGAGTTCTATAGGGAAAATGATATCACTGCAGATTTTTAGGGATAATCATTTAACTGGATTAGCCCCAAAGTGCTGTGTCTAAAATCAGCATCCCTGTCTCTTTATGTACTCCAGATGAAACACATTAGCAGAAATATGGCAAGGGACATTCACAATACACTGTTCTACACTATCAGCATTTTTTGCAAATCTGCAATTAGTCTAAAGGGCCTGGGTAAATTAGGCCTCTTGATAAATGAAGCACCTAGACAGGTCTCAGATTTATTGGATCTAGCTGTCCTGCTGTCCAGAGCCTGTCGGCTACGTTGTGGAGCAGAGATGGTACAGTGGAAAAGACAATGAAACCAACAGAACTGTGAACTGCTGAGCAAATGGTGAAAAGCCCTGACTGGGGCTGCGGACTGATTAGCCTTAAATGTTTCTGCCAGAAATGTTGTAAGTGTACGGGGAATTCTTGCCAAAAATGAGTGAAGAATTTAAGGGGTCCTATTTAAATCTGTGTGTGCATGTGTGTGAGTACTGTGTTATATATACATTATCTGTGTGATACACACAGATACACAGTACATGCATGTGTGTGTATGTGTGTGTGCATGTCTCTGTGTATGTTTCATGTTTACTTGTAGCTAGATTTTTTTTCTTCTGTGGCATGAAGAAAGGGAGAAAGAGATGCAACACTTTGAATTCCTCTTCTCACTCCCAGCCCCAAGCCCTATCTCAGTAGTGATAGTTCACATCATGTAAGAACAGTCTGATAATTTTGTTGTTTCTAGTTACTCTATGGAATTTTAAAGGATGCAATGTAATCAGTATGGTCACACACACACACACACACACACACACACACACACACACACACAGTAATCCAGTATGGTGTCACACACACTAGAAATGTTGTCTTTTAGGAATGGCTACATCTAAGTGAGGAAAAGGGGTAGGGAGTGGCTGTCCAGATTATTCTGATTTATGTCTTGAGATCATCCGCAGTGATTTCCAGCTAAAGTGTGGCGACACCTGCCAACTCCTCTGCCATTGCTGTTGCTGAACTCAGCTGAACAAGCCAGTCAGGATTTTCCAGCAGATGTTCAGATGTTTCTGTTCTCTCTCTTCCTTTTCTTTTTGCCTTCTGTTTTTTAAAAGCCCTGCAGAACCCTTGTGGAGGCCTGTGGTTGTCCCTTTCTTCCCAGGACAAAACTGTCCAAAGTTCCAGATTCCAATTATCTAAGGTTGTATTTGAATCAACAGAGCTAAACCCAGAGGTGGATCTGTGTTAGGGTGGGGGTGAGATGAGTTCTAAATTATCTAAACTCATTTGTTTCTAAAGAAAGAGCCCTGTATAGTCCCTTCCCTCTTCATGACGCTATACTCCTTGATTGTTTGGTATTCTTCATTGATTTTCCTGTCAATTGCATTCCCTCCAATCACAAAAAAAACTGCTGCTCCCATATAAATGGCAAACATTCTCCTGCAGCTCCCTTAACTCTCCCAGATAGTAAAAAGCCATGTTCACTGAAGTATGAGCACAAGGAAAAGCTCACTCCCTCCTTTCAAATGAGTCCTCTGTATGTGATCTTAAAGAAATCTCCCAGGCCTACCAAGGACACAAATCCACCCTGGAAATTCACAGTATATCCAATTATGCTGCAGTTTGATCCTGCTACTTTTCAAGGCCTTCTAAATTATGGAATTAAAATGGTTTAGTGGAAAAAAGGACTGGTGACACTAGGAGTGTTATGAATTTAGAATGTGCCTTCTCATATATTAAAAAAGGCTCTTTGAATATCATCAAAGAGATTTACCAATTTTATTCCTTTTTAAAGTTGTTTTAAAACTGATTAGACTTTTTAGAATAAACTTCATCCTCTCTCTCTCTCTCTCTCTCTGTCTTCTCTCTTGCTGATTAATCAACCATTTCTTTGTTAGCATAGGGCACTTCTGCCAAAACACGATAGTTTTGCCAAACACTGAGGTGGGGAGCTCAGCACTGAGACCTGGCACTGTTTTTTGTTAAGGCCTCCTAAACAGTGTAGAGGTAAAGACTAAAAAGAATCAGCACTTTCCCAACCACTTACTCCTTCCAAAAACAACAAAAATCCCTGACATTAATCTTGTAGTAGTGTTACAAAACCAGGGGGAAACCACAAAGGGAAGCTAAATGTTCTAGTGGCCTGGGCACTTGAAAAGGATAGGGGAAGCCTGCATGGGAAATGGCTGTGGGTGTAAGTCAGTCGGGAGGCATGTCTATGAGTGTGTAACTATATAGTGTGAATGTATACATGTGTGCAGGGGTCTGAGGTGATATGTATGTGCATGAGGTTGTACAGCAGCACCTTTAAAATGTTGACATATAGCATTTGAAAGTAATTAGCACTGCTGTTGTATTAAAAGTATTCCCTATGTTCAAAATACTACAATAATACAACACTAATTGCTTTCAAATGGTAAACTGGAACCACAGCATATGGGTGGTGTTCCACATGTGTGCGTGCATGAATGGGTTTGTGTTTAAGATATAATATGTGGTTATGTCTGCCAGAAATAGCAGTATTCTGCATTAGTTACTACAATTCAGGAAGGAAAATAGGAGAGATAAGGTGACTCATGGCCCATAGTCAGAGGGAGGGAGAAGGTGAACAGGATCTTCTGTTACCTGAAGGGCTACTTGAAGGGGAGAAAGGACAGTTATGTGACTGTTGTGTGACATCTGTGTGACTTTGGGCAAGTCGCTAAAACTCAATAATTCTTAGTTTGTCCATCTGTAAAATGACTTTATACTTTTATAACAGTGACTTACAACTTTTGGGGCCCAACCTGAGGCACCTTGAAGGCCCTTGTTTTTCAGAGAGCGAGTGGAGAAGGGTGGTAACAGATATGGAAGGGCTTTTGACTCTTTCTAAAAACCAGATCCATCTAGGGCGTCACACCCCAAACTGAGACTCTCAAACTTATCAGACAATTTTTAACAACTTGGCTAATAACCTTTATGTCCAGCACAATGCCTCACAAGGCTACTTGTGAGGCTTAATTCATTAATGTTTGCCAAACACATTGAGATTCTCAACTGTATGGTGCTATACTGCAAAACATTCTCACTCTCTTAAGAACGGCCTATGCCTAAATCTGATGGGCCTTATTCTCTTCTCATGTGAGTGTAAATCAGGAGCAAGTCCAACACAGTGAGTTACGTTGTAATATTGAAAAACTGATGTAAATATGAGAAGAATCCTGCCCAATTCCTTGCATTGGGGTACTTGGTTAGTTTGAAATGACATTCTTGGCCCTATTTAAGTAGATTTCACTGAAACTGAAGTCTGGCTCGCCTCCTACAAATCTCCCAAAATAATTCACCTAATCCACACCACTAATAGTAAATGTGGTATGTTCTATTGGGGTGGTAAAGTCCAAAATTAAGAAATAAAAATAAGTAAAACTAGAGTTATGCCTTATTTAAGGGAGATCAGAATTGGCTCTTGGGAGACGGGACTTCAAAAGAGCTCAGCACTGGCCTGACACCCTATGGGAGTCAAAATAAGATTTACAACTGATTGTTAGGGCAAATGGTGAGGGCTTCTGAAAATCATTCTTGCCTGTAAGTGAAAGAAGTATACTGCAAAGCACATTTGAGATGTCCCTGTGGCACACTGCCCCAATATGTGGCATTTAAAATCTGTAAAGGCAAATTCAAACAACAGGGTAAGTCAGGGTGGTCCAATAGCAAAGAGTCCTCAGGGTAGTTCAGCTCACTAAGTAGTGAGGATACGTGGCACCTTGCAGAAACATATCCCTAATGATGAGTACATTTGTGGGCTAAGTGGATATTTGGAGGTATCTCATAGACATCGGTGGCCAACCATTTTGGCAGATACACCATAAGTTAAGGTCCACCCTGCTCCTGAGTACTGCTTTGATCCCTGTCTCCCCAAAGGCATACCTCATAGAGTTTCTGCCAGACTGAGCAGAGCAGGGGCAGAACACTGGTTTGGGAGAGGTGTCCCCCGCCAAGAGCCAGGTTAACTCTTCCCTGGCCTCACAGCCACCCCACACAGTTTTGTAAGGTGAGTGAGAATCCAAAGCTTTGCTGAATTCAGTGGTAACTTCAGGTCAGGGAAGCATGGTTCCCTGTTGCCTGGATCTAAAGAGGAAAAGTAGCACTCACTCGGTTTAAGTTACGTCATTCATTGCAAACTAGAAACAGCATTGAATTCAGTAATGGTTCGGGCCCAGTGGCAAAGAAATTCCAGTTCCTGGGTGGTCCACTTGCAACAACGTTTAGTAGCCCAACATGCAAGTGATAGACAAAGAGTCACAGTGGTGTTTCCACATTTATGGCAAAAAGGAAACCAATGGGAATAGTGTATTGGCTAAAAGTCATAAGAAGCTTTGTGATTTTTTTCTTGCTGAGGTCCTACCGCCTGGAGATGGTAATGTATCTCTTCAGTTTTTGTGTGCTGCTGGTAGAAGAGTTTTGTGGAACAAGTCAGCACAATGCTGCTTGTCTGCTGGGACTGTGCCCCTTAGAAAAGAAAGGAAAATCAGACATCTGAGCTTGTCACAGTCTCCATGAAAATGAACTTGTCTTCCTAGTACCTTGTACTTTCCCTGGCAGCCAGCACTGCTTTTAGATGCCAACACCAACACTTTATATCTCCTTAACAATATACTGCCCACTTGAAGCATGGTAAAACATGACTGAACAGGGAATATCAGAGGCTGTTAAACATGCTTTAAAGTTCTTTAATTTGTTGTTCCACAATAACTGCACTTTAATAAAAGCAATCTCTTGTCTTAATAGCCATACAATAAACTGTTATTTATATGAGTCAATGTGCAGGGCTGAACCTTCCAGGTGTGCCCTAGATTTTGAATCATCCAAGTGATCCATAGGGATGATGCCGTCTGACAGAACCCAAACAAGGCTTATAAGCAGGTGCCATTTTGCCCAGTCACATCTAGTGGTGTGCTGGCCGTAGTAAGCACCTGGCACAACATGGCACTTTCAGTGCTTTGATTTATTTCAGTATTACATTTAATTGTTTCCTTCTTGCTGAAGCTTTAACATGCAATGCTTGTAAATATAACCTGAACCCTCCATATGGCACTCTGGTTTTCCATTTTCAAATGCAATCGCCCTGGAATAATGACTGTGGTATAACTCAATTTGAGTTCTGCTGCTGGGGACTTTATTACATAATGCTTTCTAATTGACCCTCATAGTTTAATAAGACAGAACATTTCGCCAGAACATTGACAAAAGTTATTAATTTTCACTTCAGCAGAGACCAGTGTCCCAATTAAATCCCATGATAATGCCTGACTGACTGACTGACCTCATTATGGCTAATGCTTATTAGTCCTGCAGAGAGGATAACATCACACACTGTTAAAATGCCTAAATGAGCACATACAACTATTCAGCATGATTATAATTTACATACATGACTAATTTTACTCCACCAGCCCTTGTCTGGTGAAACTAATGCAGTAAACTCCTGTCACACAACAAGATAGCCGTTGAGAAAGTTGAACATATCTTAAAATAGTCCTGAATTGTATTAGAAAAACTACAGCCAGTTAAATTATATCTGCCTTCTCAAAAAACTATTATAAATATGCATACCATGTGTACTCAAATTGGTAATGTGCTTGTGCATGTTTCTTCTTAAAAAGTAATTACTTCATTTTCTTTAATGAACTAAAAAAATGGTTGAGATCAAACCTTTGTGCGACTAGTTTTACATGCCCTAAAGTTTAACTGTTCTTTCTCATGAAGTGTTGTATTTTCACATTTTCTGAGCAGTTTTTTTTATGTACCTTAGGTAACAGGTTTTATATTCATCAGAATCCTCCCCACTTCCCTTTTAATAGTTTCCCCATAGGAAAACATTGAAGCCAAAATTCTTTATTAATAACTACGTTAACCACATGCTTAAAATGTCACTTATTTTGACAGAGCCCTTCAAAAGGTCAGCCAGAATGGCTGTATTTTTCACATGCTTTTAAGCAATAAGGGTAGCAGAGGAAGAAGAAATATTTTTTTTATGGAGTACCTGAAGTTTTTATATTTTTTTGTTACATTTTAAAATAACTTTCAACCAACGTGCACATGCCAGCATCTAATATCTCTCCTTCCCAATGACTCATACATTTCTCTGGGTTGCTGTATTCTTTTCCCAGAGAGATATGCTACTTGACATGTGACAACCAAACCACGCAACAGCAGATATCAAACTTTTGTTTGTTCAGATGTGTTGTGATGTAAAGCTGCTGTAGGAAAGAAGGACACAACAACATACCAGACAAGACCCCAGGTGTTCATAGACCAAGATACATAGCAACAGCCAGTGCCGTGTATAATACTGTCAGAAGCCCAATGGCTAACATTTTCTAAAGCATCTAAACAACAGAGAGGCTTGAAGTCCCTTGATTTACAATGGGGCTTATACTTCTAATTGCCTCTATCCCTTGCCTCTGTCCCTTTGGTGCTTTCATGACTTAGGCTTCTTGGAAACTTTTGTTCTTTGTTATTGCCTGAGGCCCCAAATCCTGAAGTCATACAGTAAGATCAAGATTCCAAGAAAGTTCTTGTGAATGCTAAGCTAAGCTTGGAAGGATGAACCAAGCATGACAGAAGCCTGCCTAGTCTACAGATGGCCCGAAACAATAACTGGTTTATATATGTATGGCCATTCTGTAACTTACTGCAACCCCAATGTGACGTAAGACCACATTGCAGATACAGTTGTCATCTGGGGTGTCACTAGAGCCCTAGATTGCCTTGGTTTTGCTTTGCATTTAGCATACCTTTGCCTTCTCCAACATGGAAGCTATTAAGGTATAAACCCTTATACATACCCTGAAAAACATTAGCTGTCTTCTTTTATTGCCACAATTGGAATGCATCACATACCCATATTAACACAGGTATTACCACTACCTGGTCATAGAGACATGTGCATAGGATACTCGGACTACACAGAGACATACATGGAAAAAGACAAATACTTATACTGTCTGTCTACCAAGTATTTATACTGTGCTCACTACTTTGGTGTCTAGGAACTCATATTCACTCCCTAGACTGACTGTGAGGCAATACAGTTAATGGTTTAGTAGGCATAATTGCAATGTTGATTCAAGGAAAAAACAAAAGAAGAAAAGACATCAGTGTCTGCTGTTGAAGGAATGTATTTGAATACCTAATACTGTACATCATATGCATTAATAAAAAAATAGCTTATCCATTCTAGAAGCTGACCTTCAAAACACTGCGACATCCGCTTGGATTATTTTCTGGTGCTGCACATGTGTTTGGTTCATGAGTAAGACCTCCCTAGAGTAGCCCCATTTTGCATACTGGTCCCTTCAGATTTTATTTTTATTATTATTTATAAATCCCTTGAGATTAAGGCCAGTCACACTTTCATCCTCCTGATAGCCACTTTTCAGACTTCTAGGTACATACCTCATGGTCATGTCCAGTAGATAGTCCTCACAAATCCTCCTCCATATTCTACCATATTACATTTAGAGAGTATAGAACAGATTCCTCCTACAACATACATAAAGATCTAGTGTGAATGCAACAAGAGTGGACAAAATGCAACTGAGAAATGCATGAGGTTGCTAAAGGTTTGCCTGGTTACAACTAAGGACAGAATTTGGCCCAACATGTTTATAAATAGAGCTGGAAGTCAATGTGCTGATAGAGTCTAATTAAATTGATAGTAGGCTCTTGAGTTAAAAATAATGATTCCTCTTTACCATTTAGCTGTCATGTTCCATTTCCAATATTGTGTCATGTTTGCTAACAAAATGATGAGACACATGATCCTTTGTCATGTAAAATAAGCCTAGACGTTGCAATTGCATTAGAGAAACATCTAATCGTATTATACCTAATATAAACTTACCCTACTAACAGGCACCCAAGGTGCTGAAAAACAGATATCTAAGAGTGGTACTGTATTTGCCCACTATTTTAAATCACTACTGAAGGTCTGGGAAGCAGGCCCCTTGACGTGGACTCTTAGGACAGGAGTATGAGGTCATTCTCCAAACCTCATACATTTCTTGCTTTATGTATTGCCATCAATATCATCTTGCTCCTCAGGAAGGTCTGAAAATATCTAAAAAGTACCTTTTTTGCGATGTCTTAGTTGATCTAATAAAAGGTATCATCTCTGAACCAAGAGTTTTGCATTCTTTTTGTTTCAGACTAACATGGCTACCATATACATCCTTGAAACATGGAAGATGCTAAATTTTAGCCAATTTTGGATTTCTACATGTCCTTGCCTGTCTGCCATCTGACATCACCAGGGAAGGAATCCTGCCTTATCTGCACATCAAAGAGCAACTCACAAAGATACTCTCATAGACCCAGAGGAACAGACTTCCACCTTCAGCTTCCTCTGTGCAAAAATGAAGTTTATTTTTTACCTATGGGGACTTTTTACCATCTTTAATTTTCCCTGAGCCCGAGGAAGGGTGTGTGTGCCCAAAAGCTCTCAGAAAAAGATATTTTTAGTGATTTCTTAGTTGGTCTAATAAAAGGTATCATCTCTGAACCAAGAGTTCTAGAGTTTTGCATTTCTAAAAAGTACCAGCAGTTAAATGGAATCCAGGCATCCAACATAAAGATTATACAACCTACAGATGATTCATCCAATTTAAAAAAGGAAGGGGTTGGAAACACAGATTTAGTCTACTCTGTTTAGAACATTTTGTATTATTTCCAATAGCAACCTGACATAAATCATTGTAAAAGTAAAGACCATAGCTTGAAGTTATGCTAGTGACATGCTCAGATCCAAGCTGTGGTGGAAGAACTGGTGGAGAACATTTGTTAGGTTCTTGGGATGTCTTTGCTGGAGCAAAGCAATAGACTAGGAGCATGGACATGCATTAGCTAGGAGCATAAACAGAGCTACAGGGTTTAGTTCATGTTGGTTTATAGCAGGGTCAAAAACAGGCCTGTGGAAATAAACTATCTACATAGCTGCAGAGAGGAAGAAAAAAAGCAGCCAGAGTAAAAACAAGGGCTGAAGAAGAAAAGAGTACTGCTGATGTTGAGTAAAACAAGCAAAGCAAGGCCTACAGAGACAAAAAAAATAATAATTCTAAAATCATGGGAGGTGAGTGAGACAGTCTCTCAGACCAAGCCACTACATTGGCATATACTTGCTTTAGACTCTCACAAACTGAAGGAACAATTTAACAAGGCTATGATAACAGAAATCAGTCAGGATTGTAAAAAGGACAAACTAGTAAGAAAGGCAATTTTCAGAAGCTTAGCAAACAAAATGAAACCACAGTGAAAGATAACTAAAATCAGCCTATGAATCTGTGCCTAGGACAAGAACACAGGAACATAGGAAAGCAGGGCTGGAAAGGGACCAGTAGTCCAGTCCCCTGCTCAAGGCAGGACCATCCCTGACTAAACCATCCCAGCCAAAGATAACGAAGTACATCATTCTATATTAGTCAAATTCTGCCCCCCATCAGTAATTACATAGTACAAATTGTATGAGCACATAGAGGCCAGGATTTAGTTCTATGTAAAAGTAGGAAATTAGACTATGTCCATTTATTTTGGAATAATAGAGGAGTGTAAAGGTTACAAAGCCAATTGGTGGAGCTGAATCCAAATAAACTGTCTTATTAGACTTTCTGTTTCAACATGCCAGGATTCTTCAGCATAAAAGGAGTTTTTCCCCACCACTGGTTCTATTAATTCATATACTCTGTCTCTAATACCTATGCTGTATCTAGAAACAATGTGCTACCTTCATGTTTTGCTGTACAAACCAGTAGTTTGACTTGCATAGCTGGCTCTAAGCTCTCAGCACCAGAGTGCTTCATTTGCATGGAGTCATAAGAGAAAACCAATGGTTGAAAAATCAATGTATAGTAGAGTATAATTTCTTTTAGCACAGATAATTGGAAATTATTACAAGATGTCCTATTTGAATCTGCTGGTATAGTGATGGAATTGAACAATAGCACAACAGGTGAGGCCACTGAATCAGGAAAATGAGGTGGATAAGGCACTCTTCAAGCATGTGACCAATCTATCTTCAAACAGGTGACAAATCTGCGCAAAAGTTCTTGATGAAGTCAGGAAGGTCAAAGCACAATTGGAGTTGCAGCTAGGAAGGAATGTGAAGGGTAACAAGAAGGGTTTCTACAAGTATGTCGGTAGCAAGAGGAGGATTGGGGAAAGTGTGGGTCCCTTACTGAATGGGGGAGGCAACCTTGTGACAGAGGATACAGAAAAGGCTGAAGTGCTCAGTGCCTATTTTGCCTCAGTCTTCACAGGCAAGGTCAGCTCCCAGAGTACTGCACTGGGCAGCACAGTTTAGGGAGGAGATGAGCAGCCAACAGTGGCAAAAGAACAGGTTAGGGACTATTTAGAAAAGCTGCACATATATAAATCCATGGGGCTGGATGGGATGCACCCAAGGGTGCTGAGGGAGTTGGCTGATGTGATTGGAGAGCCACTGGCCATTGTCTTTGAAAACTCATGGCAGTCAGCAGAGGTTCCGGATGACTGGAAAAAGGCAAACATAGTGCCCATATTTAAGAAAAGGATAAAGGAGGATCCAGGGAACTACAGACCAGTCGTCCTCATTTTAGTCCCTGGAAAGATCGATAGAGTAGATCCTCAAGGAATCCATCTCAAAGCACTTGGAGGAGAAGAAGGTGATTAGGAACAGTCATCATGGATTCACCAAGGGCAAGTCATGCCTAACCAACCTGATTGCCTTCTATGATGAGATGACTGCCTCTGTGCATGCAGGGAGACCAGTGGATGTAGTGTACCTTGACTTTAGCAAGGTTTTTGATATGGTCTCCCTCAACATTCTTGCAGGCAAGCTAAGTAAGTATGGGTTGGATGAATGGACTGTAAGGTGGATAGAAAACTGGCTAGAGCATCAGGCTCAGAGGGTAATAATCAATGGCTTGATGTCTAGTGGGCAGCCAGTATGACATGGTATGCCCCAGGGGTCAGCCCTTGGGCCAGTTTTGTTCAATGTCTTCATCAACAACCTGGAAGATGACATAGAGTGCACCCTCAGCAAGTTTGCAGATGACACCAAGCTGTGGGGAGTAGTAGAGTGACCTAGACAAATTGGAGGATTGGGCAAAAGAAATCTCCTGAGGTTCAACCAGGACAAGTACAAAGTCCTGAACTTCAGACAGAACAATTCCATTCAGACAGTAACAATCCCAGAACAGGCTGGGGGCTGGCTGGCTGGGCAGCAGCTCTGCAGAAAAGGACCGGAGGTTACAGTGGACAATAAGCTGAATATAAGCCAGTAGTGTGCCATTGTTGCAAAGAAGGCTAACGGCATACTGGGCTGCAGGTAGGTGTGTTGCCATTAGGTCCAGGGAAGTGATTATTCCCCTTTATTCAGGACTGTTGAGGCCACACCTGCAGTATTGTGTTCAGTTTCGGGCCCCCCTCTACAGAAAGGATGTGGACAAATTGGAGAGAGTCCAGTGGAAGGCAACAAAATGGTGAGGGGGCTGGGCCACATGACTTATGAGTAAAGACTGAGGGAGCTGGGCTTATTTAGTCTAGAGAAGAGAAGACTGAGAGGGGATTTTATAGCAGCCTTCAACTACCTGAAGCAGGGTTCAAAAGAGGATGAAGCTAGACTTTTCTCAGTGGTGGCAGATGACAGAACAATGAGCAACAGTCTCAAGTCGCAGCAAGGGAAGTTTAGGTTAGATATTAAGAAGAAATTTATCACTAGGAGGGTAGTAAAACCCTGGAACAGGTTACCCAGAGAGGTGGTGGAAGCTCTGCCTTGGGAGGTTTTTAAGACCCAGTTGACAAAGCTTTGACTGGGATGATCTAATTGAAGATAGTCCTGCTTTGAGCAGGGGGTTGAATTAGATGACCTCCTGAGGTCCCTTCCAATCCTAATTTTCTATGATTCTATGACATCTGCTGGAAGAAAAATACAGCCAAACATGAAATGTCAAACTAGTTCCTAAATTGTATGTAGGACAACTTTCTGTTCTAGAAAATGGAGAATATAACTGGGAGATCATCTGTCTTGGATCTTCTCCTGACTAACAGGGAAGAACTGGTGGAGGATGTGAAGGTGATGGGTGACTTGGGAGGAAGCAATCATGATATGATAGAATTCCAACTCCTGAGACAGTGAAGGGATAAGATCATTAAAATTAAGACACTAGATTTCAAAAAGGCATGGTGTAATGGAAGGAGAGACTGAAGGATAAGGCAACTAACAGAGCTGGGAGCTTTTAAAGGGCACAGTACTGGATGCCCAACAAGAAACTCCCAACCAGAAGAATGGCAAGAGACTAATGTGGCTGTACAAGGATCTTCTAAAATGCCTCAAATGCAAAAGGCAAACATACAGGCAATGGAAGAATGGAGGTCACCAAGGAAGCATCCCTAGGAAATAGCAAGAACCTGAAGGGACAAAATTAGGAAGGCAAAGATAAGAAACAAGCTGCACCTGGCAAAGAAGGTTAAGAACAACAAAAAGAGATTCTGTAAGTATGTTGGTCAGAAACCCTATGACTCTATGCTTCTATAAAAAAAGCAAAAAGATGGTAAGTTTCAATAGAGTTTGAAAGAAAGCAGGAAATGCTGAGGAACACTAATAGTGGGAATGGAAGAGGCGGAAATGGAAAGTGTCTAAAAGTAAATTAATGGGTATGTGAGGGTTTAGTACAAATTCTAGCAATAAATCACTGGCAGAGAGCAAAGAACAATAATAACTTACAATTAGTACCTTTCTTCTGAAAGTGATTTAGACATGAAATAGAAAAACCACTATAAGAGACTGTGTATATAAAAATCTTTTTGTAGAGCTACTTTTGGAGTAGAATATGGCATCTGCTTAACAGCTGATGGTAACATGGTCTCACAGATTAAGATCCAAGGTAAAGATGAATATAGCCAATTGAAACAGAAGAGGAATTTAGGTAGGCAGAATGTAATCACTCAAGTTGGAATTTGGCCAGGACACAGGGTTAACACACCTATTCTGGCAGAATGTATCATGAGACCTTTAATGAGCAGAAGCGGTCAAGACCCCAGTTTCACATCTCATCTGAAAGGTGTCACAATGCCCGCCTGACATCATTCTGAAACTATGGTTCAGTACTGATTTGGGGGATGGGGAAGACGACTGCCACCTATCCTACTGAATGTCTAATAAATAACAAGGAAAGGAAAAAGCAAAAGTAATCAAAAGTGAGGAAAGGACACATAGAAAGTTTAAAATATCAACTTTAGAGTAGGCTGGAAAAAGGATAGAATAGAGGTGAAAAACCCAAATAAAAAAACAAAGGTGAAGAATAGAAAAAAACTTAGTACCCAGGAGAAGATTAATAAGGCATTTTTCAAGTACATAAGAAACATGAGGGGGTCAGTGAAAGAGACAATAGGCCTCTTAGAGATGGCAGAAGTAATTTATTGACAAAAGAAGACTTTGCTTTAAAAAAAAAAAGAAGAAAGAAAGAAATTAAATGAATTTTTCCTTCCTGTGTTCACAGAGGAAGATGGGAGACAAATGCCAGGAACAGACATAAATTTCCCAAGGGTGGAAAAAGAGATATTGAAGTAAATCAGGATCATGTCAGAACAGGTGATCGAGAAATTAGAACCAGTGAAGACTGGTAAACCTGTACAGTCAGATTAGTTCCAGCACAGAATTGTAAATGAAGGGACAAAAGAAAGAGGGGAAATCTTTAGCAAGCACTTTGGAATAGAACATTAAGAGGACCTAAAAGTGGTACACAAAAAGTTCAGGCACTGTAAAGCCAAATAGATTAGTACCTTCAGTATGTGGTACCTGCTACTTAATTCAGTTCAGTCCTAGACGAGAAGTGTCAGGGAAAGTCTTCCATGCTTCCTTGCAGGGGCGATGCGTAGAGGGTGCACACGGGTGCATGTGCACCCGCTGAGCATGGCTGTACACCCCCTGCAAATAGGTGCCGCCAACACTGTTAGCAGCACCTGCAGTGGTTGCCGCTCACCACCCCACCACCGGCGGTGTCTGCAAGCAGTCAATGATCACCCCTGCAGGTGGTCGCTGACCCCTGGTCGTTGGTCGGTGCTTACCACCCCTCCTGCCCCCCCCGCCCAGTGCTGGCGGTGTCTACGGAAGCCTCCCGCTCACTGCCACCAGGCTCCCACTGTCACCGCTGTGCTCCCACCACCGCCAGCACAGCCATGCCCCACCCAGCCGCCAGGGGCATGCACCATTCATGCTTCCTTGCTACTTTAGAAGCCACTCAGTGTTTAAGTTCTGAAGATCTAGCACTCCATAACTCGTGACAGACATTTCAGTGTGGTTCTGAGTGTACATTGGGCCAGTAATTTTATGTTCCTAGTGTCACGCAGATCTACATTCTCCAGTCCTCCTAAATCAACATTGTAAATTTGTCATCACTGTCCATAGGAAGCATTAGAAAGTGGTATTTTAAAATATTTAGAAGGTAGCTTGCATTTTTTCCATTTGAGTTTTGTGTGTGGAGGGGGTCTTTCCTGCTAGGGGCTCTGGTTGGAGCCACTTAGCCACCAAAAATAGAAGAAAAAGAAGGTTAAAAACATAGAACCCAGCCAAGGCCTGCCCTGGTATAAGCAGGTGTCTCTCCACTGGATGTTTCAGGGCCAAATTCAGCAGGGATATTAATAGTGGTTTCAGCTAGTAAGAAAATGGCTGTAAAGAGGTAAAGCACTTGAACTGATTTGGTATTCAATGGGTGTGTATACTTGAGATGATTTACTGCACAGTAGACTAATCTACTGTGCAGTAAAGTGTTACTGTCTACTTGTGTGCACTTTTATTGCACAGTAAATTATACTCTGCTTAGAAGTGGGAATCCCCACGCAGCCCAGAGCTGGCTGGGAGCTGCCCCAGAAGCTGGACAGCTCTTGGCCAGTTCCCAGCTGCATGGGGATGCCCCACTGGCCATGGGGCTTGTCCCCATGTGCAGAGAGCTGGGGAAGCTCTGAGCTCTTTCAGCAGGCGGGGGTCTGAATCCC
>NW_005841988.1:2270398-2306892 GCF_000455745.1 Alligator sinensis
ACAGACAGCTACTGCTGCAGAGCTCTCCCAGCCTCTTGCAGATCAGGACCTCTCCCAATGGAAGTCTTCTGGCCCTGTGTGCATGGGAACTGACCCCATGCTCCCTGCCAGCCCCTGGGTTAGCACCCTAGGGGAGCCTGGAGCTTTCCCTAGCTGCTTCAGGGCACCAGCGCAGGGTAGGAGCAGATTTTCTCCCAACAGGGAGCATGTATAAATGTGTTCCCAGGGAAGGATTACTGCACAGAATTTTACTGCACAGTAAGCCTTTATGGGCACTTACACATGTGGTCCAGGAATGGGTGGGGCACTTTAATTAGAGCGGTGCTGGGAGCTCCCTGCTGGTGGGGGCTGGGGAGCCTGTTCCCTGCCCAGCTTCATGATTGTGAGCTCCCCAGCCTTTTCCCCACTCAGCTCGATCACAGATCTGTGTGGGGAACAGGCTCCCCAGCCTACGCTAGCAGGGATCTCCAAGTGCCAGCTCTGCGATTGTGGGGCCAGCACTGGAGATCCTTATCTCCTAGCTTGAGTTCTGCTGTTGTGGGCCTTAGGCTAGGAGATCCTTATTTCCCAGCACTCCACTTCCCAATCGCAGCTCAGAGTGGGGGGACTTGGAGCTTCCTGCTGCTAGAGGCAAGGGAACATAGTGCCCGTCCAGGCTCTGATGGTAAAGCCAGCCCTGGCAGCACTTCCTGCCCCCTGGCGGCCAGCTGACTGGGAGCAGATTTGCTACTGGTCAGGTATCTACATGAGCGCTACTGCATAGTAACTAGTGACTAATTTGCTACTTACATTTGCAGGTAGCAAATTTACTTGGGATTAGGGAGGTTTACAGTGCAGTAAACATGTGCATGTGTAGACACACTTGCTTACTGAGCTGTAAACTATGCTACTTTGTTGTAAACTGTTTCATGTAGATGTGCCCAGAGTGTGTGTAACTGACATGCCAAAACCAAAGAAATATGAGGAGAAATATAAGCAACTAGGATTGCAACTGTCAAAGGAGCACATCGGGCAAATTAGTATAGGTTATTTTGCTTAATTAATTACAATTTTTTCTGATCAACTTACATAGAAGATGTACCTAAGGCCACTACTTCTGTCCCCACTGAACTTGTTCTGAGGTCTGATTGTCCAATAGTTGCTCACAGAGAACTCCATTGAAGTTAATGGGAATTACCTGCTGCAAGAGACAAAATAATCAGGGCCTGGGAGTTGGGTGAAGTGGGAAGGGAGTTGTTTGCTTGTTCATTTATTTTCTCTTGTGCAAAACAGCTGTACTGCTTTAACTCCCTTTATTCTAGAATACTTCAGATTAATAGCAGAGCACCTCACAACATTGACTCCACTGTTTTGTCCTCCATGACTGCAGAATGTCCAGCAGATACCAAATTAAGGACTGTATCTCACAAATGGAAGTGTTTGTGCAGACACCTCTGGTCCCAGCACTGAGCTCCAAGCAAATATGAACTTTCCCCTTTGCCAAGGCAGTAAAAATCCCTTGTATTTGCATATTTTAATATTTCAGTATATTCTTGCAGCACACTTAAGATGTATATAAAAATAGTTCATTCTTGCCTATTCTCTGTGAACTAGATTCAAGCTTTTAATTTTTGGCTTATTTTAATAACTTTTTAGACTTTATTATAATAAATACCTGTAGCACAATAGATTTACAATGTGCATATCTTTAACAGGTACACTTTGGACCAAGGTTTCCCTCCTGGCTTCTCAAGCTGAGCTGCCAGTTTTACTGGTACAACTAATATGCAAGCAAAGCCCCAATTTCTTCGTGAAAAATCTGTGGGTACCCAGGTAGCTATCACAAGTGCTTGAACATGTTTATGCAGGTGTGCCCTTCAAGCATGTGCCTGTTTGCATTTGCACGGGTGCATACATGCAAATAAAAATGCACATCAGATTTTTTACTAATGATGGCTGTAGTAAGTTGATCAAACAACGTATAAGTAAAATTGTGACCGTTCCCCTTTACTGTAATAAGCAAACTCCCTGAGCTTTGCATGTCCGAATATTACAGTAGATGTCTTTAGCTGAAGGCCTACAACTTCAAAAGAAAGTGTTGCAAACAGGACAACAAAGCTTGTGATTTTAACCTTTGCTCTGCAGTCTATAAGTCAAAGATCAAAGGGACTTCATTTCAAAGTTGTTTGCATGCAGTCTCTCAGCGTATACTTTCAAGGAATTTCTTTGCAAGTACAATGATAATGTTTGAAAAACAGAAACACAAGCAATAACCTATTTACACATTGGCTGAAGGTTATAGCAAAAGGTCACTTTTCGTTGCTGAGCTTCCTGCGTTGTTTTTTTTTAATATGAAATCCCTTAAGATCTGTAATGCCAACATAAAGGGAATCACAAATCCAGTTTTCAAGAAATGGCATTAAATATAGATTTAAACTTTGACCTTTCTTCCCAAGTCAGATGACAAAAATTTAGCTTTGCAGTGAAGAGTGTGTAATAACTAAGCTTAGAATGGAGCTTAATTAGTAGTATTTAGGATTAATAGTGTAAGTGTGAATGTGAAGGTATTTGTATACTGCTTAGATTTATGCTGAATGCAGTGGGGGAAAAATCTTGATACTTCTGGTATAACCATTTAGTTCTACATATTTCCATAGTAATGTGTCCAATGTTACCAAGCACAACAGGATAGATGTGTATCTTCCACACTCCTGAAGTTTTTTTAAAACAATGGGAGAAGCATGGTCATCTGCCCATAGGGATATACAAGCAAACATGGCATTCAATAACCTGCAAATAGACTGTTTGCCAGAAACACTGCATTTGTTGTCTATATTTTTTGCTGGTTCATCTCCAACTTTTACCTGGCCAGTCAGCAGAGATATATTGATGTTTGTGTATCTTCTAAAAAATGGAAGAGCATCAGTTCCTTCAGTATCACATTGGCATTGTGTTTGAGCACAAGCCCCGAAAAAGAATGCAGACCCATGACTTTTTGACCCAGTGATGACAGTGAGCAGATTGTGCTAATCCACAATCTGATTCTGTTTTGAGAAAACAGATTGCTCAAAATATGCTGAGGTTGCTACAGTGCTGTAAACTAAAATGTGTTATATTCCTGCAATGCAATTTGCAACAGCTTCAAAATTTGCAAGGTCTGTAAGTGAGTTGTTTTTCTGTTTTTTGGATGGCAGAGTTAAAAATCTCAGTCCAGATTTCTCTAAACTGTTATAAATTGCTATACAGCAATTTACCATAAACAAATCTTTCAACTCTGCTTTTATTTACTTCTTGAGTTTTCTCTGATTAGACAATAAAACAGAGTTGTATTCCTTACAGAAGGACACGCTACGTTCACCAGTATTAAAGAACGCTCCAAGTTCACACTATCAGAATTTAATTGATATCAGTTTAAAAAAAAAAAGAAACTAATATTTTGAACATTGCTTGGCTATTTTCTTCTATGGCAGTGGGGTCCAATAAACAACATAATTTGCTAAGTGATTTTCTAATTATAGAGAGCAGATTATACTTTACCCTTTAGGTAAATAAAAAATAGATGGAGCTTTCATTATATGGTGAAGCTAATGTCAGAAGCGTTTTTCAGCGTATGCCAAGTATATTTTCCTCAGGATACTTTAGTCATTTAAGAACTCTACCCCTGAGACCCATAATGCTTTGCCCATTTTATATCTGAGTTTTTTAAAGGAAGTCTGAATGGCCTAACCCATCATATTTGGTAGCCTAGGTATTGAAGTCCTCAAGTACATAGGAAGTACTGGTATTTCTGGCCAACAATTGAACCAAAACATGTATGAAATCTTGCAGGAAAGCCTTTTCTATTAAGCTTTCCAGCCCAGTTCTACATACTTGACAGACATGGATGATTGAAACAAGCATCTACACTTTGATGTTTGCATAAAGCCAAATGCTGAATTTTTGAGGTTCCCCAGATCCAAAAACTTCTCTGTATTCTTAAGAAGTTCCAATCCAACTCTGGAACCAAATTTTATACCTGAACTGTACCCACAGACTAGGCTGAATGAAAACCTCATCAAAAATCATCTCTGTTTCCAGAACTTTATGGATGCAAACCTTACCTCTTGGCCTGATTTCTGATTGACATTAGTGACCAATTTTTTAGCTGGAGTAAATAACTGTTACACTGTTGACTTCCTAGAATTCCTGGATTGCTTTGAAGTGAATTTATTGCCTACAAAAAAAAATATCCCCACAAACAAATTATAAAAAAAAGAAAGAAATATCCTTAGTTGTATTACTAGGTTCTGGATTCAATTAATTTGTAAGAGTGGAGAAAAGCCCTTTTCTTTTTTAAACCAGACATTTATTTTTAACAAGGGATGAAATCATTGGAGAACAAAAACTGAGACATCTGTTGTTTTATATCTGTTTATTGTAAGTGCTTAAATGTGATTTCAGTTTCACACAGTTTTGACATTGTTGCTTCATTAATAATGATTACGTAATTGCAGCCACAAAACAAGCTGTAAGGCTGTAACATTTTCATTACTTATTAGCAAAGAACTCAAAACAAAAGACAGGATCTATTAGGAGGTAGCTTGGATTTGCATGTTGGTCAGATACAGATGCTTTTAGCTGTTGTATTGTGGTTACAGCTGGTCCAAAAAGTTACAGAGAAACATTTTTTCTGTCAAAAAATGGTATTTAGTTAAAAATGAAACATTTAACCTAAACCTGGGGAACAGGTATGAGGCCCTGGCAGCATTGGAGGAAGAGGAAGGAGAGGAGGACACCTCTGGAGAGGGGGCCAGTCTATTCATAGAACAGGCTGAAGGAGGCAAGCTGACCCAGAAGAAGAGACGCCGGGTGCTTGTCATAGGTGACTCCATCCTGAGAGGTACAGAGGGTCCCATCTGTCGCCAGGATCCCATGTCACATGAGGTCTACTGTCTGCCTGGAGCGAGGATTCAGAATGTGACAAAGATAATCCTGGCCATTATCCGGCCCACCGATTACTACCCCATGGTCCTAATCCATGCAGGCACTAATGATGCGGCCAGGAGCAGCCCCAATCACCTGATGAAGGACTACCAAGTCTTGGGGAGAAAGCTGAAGGAGATAGGGACACAGGTGGTCTTCTCATCTGTCCTTCCAGTCAGTGGACGCAGTCGATGCCATGAGTCCTGCATCAGGGAGGTCAACCTGCGGCTTTGGAGATGGTGTCTTGAAGCGGGCTTCAGCTTTTTGGGCCACGACCCATACTTCAGGACAAGAGACATGCTTGTGTGGGATGGGCTCCACCTCTCCCCCAAAAGTAATAATATGTTCTCTTTCAAGTTGGCCGATCTCCTCTGGCAGGCTTTAAACTAGGCTCTTTGGGGGAAGGGGAAGTAGAGGACAGAGGGAGCCATGGAAAACTGAACAAAGAGCCACCCACAAGAACAGCCCAGCCAAGACAGGCAAAGAGCACAAGAACTACCCAGGTAAGAGACAGGGGCCCAGATAGTCCTGGGATTAGGGAAGCAGTGCATGCACCTTCAGGAGGCCTTAAATGCCTCTACACTAATGCTCGTAGTATGGGGAACAAGCAGGAGGAACTTGCCCTCCTGCCAGCTAACACAAACGCAGACATGGTGGGGCTCACTGAAACTTGGTGGGATCCAACGCATGACTGGGCAGTATACATCAGGGGCTATAGGCTGTACAGGAGAGATAGAACAGGGAGGAAAAGTGGGGGTGTGGCGCTGTACATCAAAGAGCAATACACATCCTCAACAAACAGCACTGGGTCAGAGGAGGGGCAGACTGAAGTGCTTTGGGTCCGTATACAAGGGTTTTGGGGGAAAGGGACTTAACGGTAGGGGTTTACTACAGGCCACCCAACCAGGGGGAAGAGCTGGACTGGGAATTCTCAGGTCAGCTCGCTGAGGCAGTTAAGTCAAGGGACATGGTCATCATGGGTGACCTAAACTATCCAGACATCTGCTGGGAAGAGCAGTCAGCCAGGTCTGACTGCTCAAGTAGGTTCCTAACCGAGTTACAGGACCTCCATCTAACCCAGGAGGTGCACAGTCCCACCAGGGAAAATGCCTTGTTGAACCTGGTCCTGGCCATGGGAGACAACCTGGTGAGTGGACTGTGGGTTCTTGACCACCTGGGCAATAGTGATCATTGCCTACTGGAATTCACCATCCAGCGCAGGGTGTCAAAGGCCTGCAGCAAGGCAACAGCCCTAGAGCTCAGGAGGGTGGATTTCAATGAGTTAAGGAGACTAGTCAGGGAGGCACTGAGGTCCCGGAGGGTAGGGGAGTTGGGAGTCCAAGAAGAGTGGTCGTTCCTTAAGGAGACGATCCTCCAAGCCCAAAGGGTGACAATCCCCACACGGGTCAAAGGGGGAAGGAGTACTCAAAAGCCCCCATGGCTCACCAAAAGCATCCACGAACTTCTCAAAGCTAAAAAGGAGGCGTACACCCAATGGAAGGGAGGGGCCATCACCAAGGAGGGTTATTCCTCCATTGCCTGAGTTTGTAGGGGGGCTGTTAGGAAGGCTAAGGCAGAGATGGAACTGGGACTCGTGACCCGGATCAAGGACAACAAGAAGTCCTTTCTTAGATACTTAGCGGGTAAAAAGATGGTACCAGGTAATGTAGGGCCTCTACAGAATACGTTAGGAAATCTGGTGGTCACACCAGACGACAAAGCTAAACTCTTTAACAATTTCTTTGCCTCCATCTTTTTGAGCAGGGACTGGGGCATCCCCCCCACTGGGATCTCCGGTGGATCCAGGAGGGGTGCTGCCAGGCCCAAGGTCAGTGAGGACCTAGTCAGAGAACTTCTGGTGGGTCTAGACGTGTTCAAGTCAGCAGGTCCTGACAATCTCCACCCCAGAGTGAGGGAATTAGCAGAGGTCATTGCAGGACCCCTGGCACAGATTTATGAGCACTCGTGGTGCTCTGGCAAGGTGCCGGAGGACTGGAAAAGGGCCAGTGTTGTCCCCATTTTCAAAAAAGGGAGGAAGGAGGACCCAGGAAACTACAGGCCCTTTAGTCTTACCTTGGTTCTGGGGAAGCTCTTTGAGAAAATTATCCAGGAGCACATCTGCGAGGGACCAGCTTAGGGGCAACCAACATGAGTTCATTCAAGGCAGGTCCTGTCAGACCAACCTGGTGGCCTTCTATGACCAGGTCACAAAATCCTTGGACGCAGGTGTTGTGGTGGACCTAGTCTTTCTGGACTTTAGGAAGGCCTTTGACACTGTCTCTCACCCCATTCTCATTAAGAAATTAGGTGACTGCGGCGTCGATGCCTACACAGTCAGATGGGTCGCAAATTGGCTGGAGGGCCACACCCAGAGAGTGGTGGTGAATGGGTCATTTTCGACCTGGAGGGATGTGGACAGTGGGGTCCCACAAGGCTCAGTCTTCGGGCCCGCGCTGTTCAACATCTTGATCAGTGACTTGGATGAGGGGGTGAAAAGCACCTTGTTCAAATTTGCAGATGACACTAAAATGCTGGAGGAGAGGGACAGGCTGCAACTAGATCTAGACAGGTTACAAGGGTGGACAGATGAGAACAGGATGGGTTTCAACACTGACAAGTGCAAGGTGATGCACCTGGGAAGGAAGAACCAGCAGCACACCTACAGGCTGGGGAACTCCCTTCTAGTCAGCACAGAGGCAGAAAAGGATTTTGGTGTCATTAGTGATTCCAAAATGAACATGGGCCACCAATGTGGGGACGCGGTCAGGAAGGCCAACCACACCTTGTCATGCATCCACAGATGCATCATGAGCAGGTCCAAGGAGGTGATCCTCCCCCTCTGTGTGACACTGGTCAGGCCGCAGTTGGAGTACTGCATCCAGTTCTGGGTGCCACACTTCAGGAGGGATGTGGACAGCATTGAGAGGATCCAGAGGAGGGCCACTTGCACGATCAGGGGGCAGCAAGGCAGGCCCTGTGAGTGGAGGCTATGGGACTTGAACCTGTTCAGCCTCCACAAGAGAAGGCTGAGAGGGGATCTGGTGGCTGTCTACAAACTGGGCAAGGGGGATCAGCAGGCTATGGGGGAGTCCCTGTTCCCCTGAATACTACCAGGAGTAACAAGGAATAACAGCTATAAGTTGACCGATAGTAGATTCAGGCTAGATCTCAGGAGGCACTACTTCACAGTCAGGGCGGTTAGGATCTAGAACCAACTTTCTAGGGAAGTGGTGCTCGCTCCTACCCTGGGGGGGTCTTCAAAAGGAGGCTAGATAATCCCCTAGACAGAGTCATTTGGCCCCAGCATTCTTTCCTGCCCATGGCAGGGGGTCGGACTTGATGATCTGCTCAGGTCCCTTCTGACCCTACCTACTATGAAATCTTTTGCTTTCAGTGATTTTCAATGGGGAAAAATCAGAATGAGCCATTTCAATTTTCCTGCTTCCTTTTGATATTGTTGAACTCTTTCATGTTGTTTAGATTTTTTATCACATTGATTCATTTTGTTTGGACATTTCATCATAGAAATCATGGAAAATTAGGGTTAGAAGGGACCTCAAGAGATCATCTAGTCCAAACAATGATCTTACAAGGTCCCTTCCAGCCCTAAACTTCTGTGAATTTGTGAACCCCTGCTCAAAGCAGGACCATTCCCAACTAGATCATCCCAGCCAAAGCCTTGTCTAGCTAAGTTTTGAAAGACAAAGGATGGCAATTCCATCACCTCTCTGGGTAACCTGTTTCAGTGTTTTACTACCCACCTAGTGAGAAAATTCTTCCTAATATCTAACCTCACCTTCCCTTGCTGCAACTTTGTATTACTTTGCTTTAAAATAGTCATTCTAATATTATATTTATATATTATTGGATCATATACTTAATATTATAATCTCAAAAGAACTAAATGAAATGAGAAAGATTAAATGAAATGTTTCACCTTATTGATACTGTATGATTGAAACTTCTCAAAATGAAATGCACTATGATACAAAACAAAAGTTCTTGTAATTTTGTTTCACAGGAAATTTTGAAATTTCAGCTTGTCATTCTGAATCAGAATCAAGGAAGATATAAATGTCAGATCAAAAATGCTAATTTCTTCCTCATTGTGGAACTTGTCCTATACACAGGTTTAGCACAATCATCTGGATCAAAGTAAATACTGTTGCTTCACTTTCCTAAGCAGATCTGCCCTAAGGAGGAAAACTGAATGAGTTATGTTCTGAACACAAACTCAGTTTGATATCACCAAGCAGCCCATGTTTGGAATGAAGAACACCCTTCCCTGGCCCTTGTAACTGAGGTGCTAGGTGACTGGTTTGCTGTTAGCAAGAGTGTCACTTCCCAATGTAAATACAGATCACACTGTACAGTATACTGACTGCAGTCCTATAACAACTGGGACTGTAGTCACCTGTGGGATAGGTTCATTCTAGCAGATGCAGTTCAGGAAAGTATTTAAATAGGTGCTCAAGTTCCATTAACTTTGAAGTAATGTAAATGTGTAGAAGCCAAGTTCTGAATAGGGATGATGTCCTCAGTTGGGGCCTCTCGTAAGCTCCACTATCCTTTGTTGTCTGGCCAGTTGTTCCCTCTCCCCTTGTGGGATTTAGCTGAGAGAAAGCAGTATCTCAACCCGCTATCCTTTGCGGTTCTATTCAAGGTAGGCAGTTACGTTGCCCATCCAAGCTTCCATAGAAGCTTTGCTGATAGAAGATGTTAATGGGGTGCACAGAATCAATGCATTTTCTCAGCCAATGCTCCACAGTTTTCTGGCTGTGTGATCTCCCTGCCCCAGTGACGCAACTCAAGTCACAACTCCCAGTTAACACTGTGGTGGGCAGATTTGGGCTATTTTCTCAGCAGTGGTAGGTACAGTAGATAGAGATTCCTCATGTTCAGCCCATCTGTAATTAGACTTAAACACAATGAAAGCCAAGGTGCAGTGGCATTATATTAGCAATGCACTGCAAGCTCATGTGGAAGGACTAGAGAGGATTGGCAGACGTTTGGAAACAGAGGTGTAATCAAAAGAAATACGGAGTCTTAAACTGAGGATGGAGAGCAATTGACTCATGCTAATGGAAACACACGCAGTATTAAATGAAATTGTACTACACCTTCTTCATAAGGTGGCACTTGGGAGCCAAGGCTTTGCTTCCCGTAGGGTAAATTACTAGCATAGTGTGAGGAGGAAATCAGCCGCATGATTCCAGCTCTGGTTAATGGTAGCTATGCTCCTAATCCACTGTGCACAGTGTAAAATATTTACCTATGCCTTTTTAGGTAGGCTCCTTGTGTAATTTGAAGGGAGTATGCAGCCAAGGGGAAGCTGCTTTATACCAATTAAATGGAGAAGTATTGGAAGGAGGGCAATTCAATGTATTCACCCTTACAGGGAGATCTGTGTTTAAACATCTCAATGGGGCTTTTTTTAATGAAGAACTAAACTGCATGGCCTGTATGTGCCAGAGAGGGAGTGCTGGGGCCCAAAACATTGAATTTCTCTCTGAGGAAGGAGGCTGGTGTACAGCAGAGCCTCCTGCTGAGTGATATATTTACCTTATCAAGATTCTCACACTGAATGGTGTGGGTATGTATATTCATAAATCATTTCACCTCTGGACTAATGATGGGAAAATGCTATAAGGTTAGGAGGCTTAGAAAACACCTCCAAGTATGTGAAATCTTTAAAAGTTTATCAGGTGGTAGCTAGCCTGATAGGGGCCTTCTCTGTCCTTCTTTTGGTCCCATTATTGTTCTCTATCCTTTTTCTTCCCCATCCTTATCCCTAACTGAAACCTAGGTTCTTCCTTTTCCTCCTCTTCTCCATTTTATTCTTCTATCTGCTACAAGACCCTGCAGCTCTCACATCTCCAAATCTAGATGGCTTTTCCCAGCTTGTATTCCACTGGCCAAATCAAGTGTGGTGTAAGCAGATGTACAAAAAGCTTATTTTAGCCACTTGCTCCCACTCTGGTGAAGTATAGAGAGTCTAAGTTGATGTAATATGCATGTATGCACACTGAGGAGCTGGTAGAAGGCATAAGATAAAGTAGTGTTGGGGACTTCTGCTAGCTCCTTGGTGTATGTAGGGAGGATTCTCTTCCAATGTAAAAAGAATCCAAAAGGGAAGATAGTTCTAAGGGATAGATAGGGGATAAATACCATGTAATGCATCACTTCTGGTTATGGTCTGCTGTCTCCTGTTTTTGGAAATCAGGAGTGCCCCATAAAGTATTGTTGTCTTTAACTAACTCCCACCTGAAAAATTTGAGGACAGCACCCTGCCTAGAATCAGACCTGTCAAAACCCGCTATGGATTTTGTGAAGTCTAAACAAAACTAGTGAGACTGGAGGGTGGGGACCTATGGCTAGCTAAAGAAAGATACTATATTTATGCTAAATTTCACAAGTGTCCAGCCTGCTGTTTGGGCTTTGCTTTTGCATCATTCTAGTTCATTACAAACCTTCTGTTCTGGACAGCACTGACATGATACCACTTTCCCTCACACATCAAGACTGCAGTAGTATGCAGTGGTGACATGTAGGGGGTGCTGGTGCACCCCCTGACAGCCAGCGTTCCCCGCTTAGGTGACAGGCAGGGAGGACAGGCAAGAGTGCTGGTGCCCCCCTTGAGAGCACCGGCCAGGGAGTGGGGACACCAGGAGAAGCGCCATTGGCACTTTCAGGTGCACCCCTGGCACTTCCAGGTCAGTGCGATAGGCTGCAGGGGTAGAAATGATAAGCAGACATGTGTTCACTCTATTTCTCCCAGGGGAAATGTGCCTCTTCTGGGAGAAGATCTTCCAGGTGTCAGACTGAAAGATCTCCCCTGAGAGAGAGTTGCTTTTTCAAGAGTCAATGTTTGTACACTCCCTTCCTGGTTTGGTCTGGGAAGGGAGTGAAGAAGCAGGGTAATGCTTCTGCACTTTCCCAAATCGGGGACTGCCTTGCTGGAGGAATTAGGGGGAGGGTGGGGAGATTCCCCCTCTACTTCAGCCCCCTCCAGACTGGTCAGGGAGAGGACTGGAGCATTGGGACAAAACTTTATACTCACTCCCACTGACTGGAGTCCCTGATCTAAGGAGCCAGGGCTGGGGATGGGAGGGTAGAGATTTGCCACACTGCTCAGCCCCCAGGCACTGGAAGCTGAGCAGAGTAGCAGCTGCTGCATGTCCACCTCTCCCTCTCAACCTTAGACTGGGGTCCCAGTGTGGTGAAGGCATGGAGAGCAGGGGAGAGGGGGTGGCTGCAGGCTGAACACCTGCATGCTCCCTCTCCTGGAAAAAAAATCTACCAGTAGAAATTTCTCACAAATTTCTACCAGTAGAAATCAATGCCTGTTCATGGCCAAAGGCAATATTTTCTTATAGTGAAAATACCTATCAGTTTTCACATATTAGCAGCCATAAACTCCTTTGCTAGCTAGCATTTTATTTTCTCCTCTCTACCCATATGAACATATTCATTCTTGTATCCAGCTTCAGCCAACTACCTGCCAACTACAAATTTCATATCGGGCAGGCTGGATCTGTTCAAGATTGGTCTGTTCAAACAAATCTGGGCCCCCTGCAATGCCATTCAGTGAGGGCCTACATTCATTTACAGCTCTCATTTGCAAGGCTCAAGTTTCAGCTTGCAATTCTCTCCTTCTACCTGCTTCAACAGCCTCCAGTGCTATGTTAGATGGGAAGGAGTAGGTGGTTCATTTCCATGGGAGAATAATCTTTGTGTGCAAAACTGATGCACATATTTCCTGAGACAGTAAGTCACATAATGGATAGAGCAAGTAATGCAAATGGGATTGCAGGGGGCCCAGATTTGTTTGAACAGACCAACCTATGTCTTGAACAGAGTTTAATCAGACTGTGGACATATTTAAAACTTCAAGGAGCTCAATGCTATAATAGCTCTCACAATATTTGCATCAGCTCATAGAAAACATAATGTGGCTCCAGAGCATGAACAGCAAACATAACAGAAATGCTAAAATGGCTCCAGTAACTTGTGGTTCCCTTCACCCACGCATTGGATAGTCATGTCTAAACCAGCCATTTGGCTTGGTGACTGCACTGTTTGTTCCTGAAGAAATGAATATTTGATGGAAGGTGTCATTAGCATTTTTTTTGGCATTTGAACATGCAGCCTTTAACAATTCCTCCTGGCAATCTAATGTAGTAGAAGGAATAGAAATGAGCTTATGGGACTCTGCTTGAGAGACTTTAGGATGATGGAACAATTGCTCTTCCTAAATCGTCTGGATTTTGTGTGGAAAAAAGAAGTTAAACAGTAGAATTTCCTTCATCAGTTCTTGAACCATGGCACATTTGGACTTTGGGTGGAGGCTACAAATAGATCTACCTGTAACTGATGAATCTAATAGCCTTGTGAAGATCATTGGCTAATACAATGAGCTTGCTCCTTTACTTGTATCCTGGGTGAAACCTCACTGAAAAATTTTCATGATATTGAAAGACCCTTACTAGAGCTTGTGTACTTCTATTGTCTTTATGACTTTTTCCTTATAAGAAGAAATTGAAGATACAAGAGAAAAATATAATTTTGGAGAGTATACCCTACTCCAGGATGAGATGCAAATGAAACATTGTCTTTTAGAACTCAGCAACTTCCCCATTTGGGTAATTGTTATGCCATGACAATCTGGTCTGACTTCAATTGTACATCAAGAAAAAACCAAAGTAAAGTCTTTCTGAGAAAACCCTACATATATCAGCCCTCTCTTACAGAAAGCAGGCTCCAAATGATCTGAAGATGTAGGACACAGCAACTGAAATCATGCCAGTGCAACAGCTACATAGACCACCCTCATTATTATTAGACCGGCTGCATTTTTGATTACCAGTGCTGCATTTCAGCGCCAGAGGGATTGCAGAGTTTGCCTTCTCACATGCTGATTTCCCAGTGGGGTGGTCCTCCTTATGCTGTAATAACTGGAGAATTGATCTGCTGTGTGGTACAAAGGGGAGATTGACTTAAAACAGAAGACAAAAAAAAAAAGAAAAAAGCCATGAGCCTGGCAGCCTCCCTGAGAGGTCTAGCAGGTCTCTTTACTAGTGATGATTTAGCTAACAAACATCTGACCTGCATCAGTTTACACAGCTATTTGGGCCTTTTCTTCTCTTTAGAAATAAATTCCTCAAGCCTCAATTGGAGATGTTTGTATGGCAAGGGAGATTTAATCCATACCAAGATTTTGGTCAGATATTTTTCAAGTACTGGTATAAATTTTTAATTTGGACTTTGATGTCCAAACAGGCCCAGCAGCTGTACTACACTTGAGGATCCTGCCAGAGGTTTGGCCTTCGAACAGACACCCCACACTGCAGCAAACAGCAGCCGAGATGACTACAAAATCTGACAGCCTGTGCTAAACTTCTGTGCACTACAATAAAGTGGAAATCAACACATCCTCCCACTCTGTGAGACTGGATAGAAGGAGCTTCTCAAAGGAGACCAAATGAAAACATAGTGTATAATGGCAGGAAATGCTGGGGCACTTGCATTTCCATCTGGGAAACATTCTAGGAATGTGCTCAGTAATACAGGATTAACACCTTGAAGGGAGAAAACACTCTGTGGGGATAGAAGGATAGAAGGAGCTTCTCAAAGGAGTTCTGGATAGAAGGAGCTTCTCAAAGGAGACCAAATGAAAACATAGTGTATAATGGCAGGAAATGCTGGGGCACTTGCATTTCCATCTGGGAAACATTCTAGGAATGTGCTCAGTAATACAGGATTAACACCTTGAAGGGAGAAAAGCAAATAAACACAACAGGAAGCAGTTTCATTATTTGTTTCTTTCTGTTCTGATTTTCTTTTCACATTATTTGTGCCATGTAAGCTTTTATTCTAGAGGTGGCTCTGGAAATTCATGCTTTCATTCACTGGACATTGACCAAAAAAAGAAACAATTTCTCTTCTAATGAATTTGAGGCCACTTAGGATTTTCAGGATGTCACTTTGCTGTATGTTGTGGCCACCTGTTACTCTGGATGACAGCAGAGCTGGAAGCTGTAACTTCCTGCTTGAAAAGCATAAGCTTAGCACGCTTAGGTGAAAGATAAAAACTCCAACAGCTGCTAACAGACTGGGGGTTTTGACATGATGTTTTAATTCTGTTCAGCATAGGGTGGTAACACATACAACCCCAAACTGAGAGGATATATGTATACCACGTTCCTAGTCCTCCAAGTCCATCCGATTTAGAGCATGTCTTGCCCCCCAATCCTTCCCACATGTGCCAAACCTGAAAATGTGGGAGTGAAGCTACTCAACAAGTGCCCATCTGAGTGCTTTCAATCATGCCATAGACAGAGAGCCCCAGGAGAGGGGTTGCAGAGTGCTTCACTGATGCACTTCCAGATTTGCCATATGGGGCAAGTGGGCAGAGCATGCTTAAGAGTGGCTGTCTCTCATGGAGGACCAGGCATGTCCAACAGGTTTTCCCAGAGTTTATTACACTATGCACAGTATAACTGATCTTAAGAATTAACCGAACCCTTGATTGTTTGGGAAAAAACCTAAACGTTGGATAAGCAGCAGCCCAATGAATGCTGTGCGACTACACCAGTCAACTGACAGCTTCTGCATTGCCATGGCTGAAGATATTGGGATTTGACAACAATATGACTTGCATGCATTGCTGACTCAGAATATTAGCTAAACCCCCAAAATAGGCAAATGGGGATAAATAGTCACTTCTCACTTTCATCTCACACTGCAGCTCTTGTCAATCTTGGAAACACCCAGAGTCATACCTCCTGCCCTTGCAAATTAAGATAGTATCCATTGGCTTGGCCAATCTGGCCTCTACCTCCAAAAAGGACCCCCTAAGTATTTGCCCCATACAAAAACATGCATTTCCTCATACTGAAGACACCCTGCACTGTGGCTATTCACTTTTACCAATAAGCAGCTTTATTATAGCAGGATGTATTGTATGTCAGGATTGACTGGCAAAGCTGCATGAGAGAAACCCACATAGTCAGGGCAACCATACATCCCAGGTTACCTGGGACAGTTCTGGATTTTGGAGGCCAGTCCTGGCCAGATGGTGAAAATTAAAATGAGTATCCCTGAAACGTAGGGCATAGTCTGGCAGAGAGATGGAGTGGCAGAGAATGGTGTGGCATGCCAGGCAGGCAGGTGGGCAGACACCACTGCTGCCTGTCTGTCTGGCACACCACGCCACCCTGCCCCTGCCTCTGCCTGTAGCAGCACCGTTGACTTGAATGGGGAGGGAAGTGCCCTGGATTTCCCATTCTCCCATATTGTCATCCTACACACAGTGCTTGTTCCTGCAGTGCCTGGCTCTAACCAACCATACCAGTCCATGAGACTCATGACCATCAAGTTCACTAAGATAAAATGTAATTGGAAGAAGTGGTGATTATCAAAGAGAGGTAAGGTAGCAAAATGCTTAGAATACCAGCAGGCAGCCATAAGACATTGTTTTTAGTGAATGTGGCAATAATGAAAGGCCCTAGAGAAAAAAGTGCTTTAAGCAACTAATTAATACAAAATAAGGCAGAAGTGCCAGTTCCCCAACAATCTGACAACACCTCCCCTAGGAGTAAAGGTGTAATGCAATATCTATGCCTGTTCAAGCCAAGATCTTTTTGCTGAAACTGCGATGGCATTCTTTGTGATATATACATGTGTTTCCCAGAGAAAGTGGACAAAGACCCACAAGTCATTTCACTGTGTGTGCCTGGGGACCTCCAAATGCCAAGGTAATTCAGTCCTTACCAGCTTGGTCTGAATTTAAACCAACAGGCTACAGATGAAAAGTCCCATAGTCCAATACTAATTCCATAAGTCTCTTGGCAGCCTGGGCATTTAATTCTTTCTCATTTGGAGAGATGGCTAGCTTTACACTAATCCAAGTAGTGCAGTGTGTCTGTGCTGCCTGCTCTGAGATGTGTTGAATCCACCCATTTTATTTCACTGAGGGCCTTGGACTTCTCAGGAACCTGTGGAGGCAAGTCAAAATGTCAGTGCTGCACTGTACAGGAAAATCCCTTTAAGCAGGCAAAAGCTCTTTAAAAACTTTTATTGTGGAGAGGGCCAAGAAGCTACTGTAAGTGGAAATCAAGCACTCCAAAGCAGCTGACTTTATGCAAAACAGGCGAGTGCAGTCAAAACACTTACAGCAATCAATTGAAGTTGTTGGGTAAAGTTTTTTCCATGTCCCATAAATTATTGAACAGTTAATTTCGTCTTTGTGCCTGCAAGACATTCTAGCTTTAGGATGACAGCTTTATCCATTAAAGTGAGTGTGGTGACAGCAGTACGGTGAGTGCTGAGAACTGCAGGGAGAGGAGGCCCATTCTCAGCTGCATTACCACTGAGAAATACTGGGACACATCAACATCTTAATCAATATGCGAGAGTCAATTACCGGGGAAGCACAAGCTTAAGCAGGATCTGATTTTAGGTTTGTGTTCAGTCCACCAAATGGGTGTAATCAATAAGGAGCTGAATATCATATAGAATACACATGACTGACCCTCCTAACCAAACTCTTTCCACCTGACCCCTACCCCCCCCCCCCCCCCCCGCCAGTTTCACATTGGCGCCCCCCCCCCGCCGAGTAGTTTCACATGTGCACCCTCTGCTCTTTCTTATATTGCAAAACCAGATCTTTCGCCATCCAATACAATGGACAAGAACATAAATACATGCAAAAGGTCAAATCCTGCCTTCAGCGAGAATATGTGGGATTCCCACTGAAGTCAGTGGGGACAACCCCCTCCCCCCCATCTTAGGTGATTCCAAGGGAAAGTTTTAGACCTTAGTGCCCCCAAGGAAAAAGAGACTGACTTCTCCCCAGGATTTTGTGCTTCTATGTTCCCCACTATATAAAAGGTTCCCAATCAACCAAGATTTCTATTTGGCGCTGGGCAAGCAAGCAGAAAGGAAGACTATTTTTGACTGAACATAGATATCATCACTTTCTGCCCTGATTTACACACAGTGTAACTCCATATCTTGAACAGAGATTCATGTGGGTAAAGCAGGACAGAATTTGGCCCCACAGCAGTGATGTAATCATGTATGTAACAACCTCATTTACTGTAGCTGCTGCTTCTTCTCAATTATTTAGTCTTTTAATTGTTTTTAAAGATAGTGAAGCTGAATGAGCTGAAATATATTTTTTTTTCAGGGACAGCTTAATGCCCAGCATAAATAGCTGGTGCCCTGAGGAACTTATGCCCACAAAATGTGTGTGTGTCCCTTGGAAGGGGGTGAGGGTATGGAGCTGAAGCAGTGATTGGGTGCTCAGAGCCTAATTTATCATTTTTTGAAGTGGCTGTAGTCACTGAGCTTACACTAGGCACCACTGTGACTCTGAGCCTTGTAAGATTCAGGAACAAATGAGTAATTAAGGAAGCTGTTTACATAAGAAGCTGTAACAAGACTGAACAGTGTACTCTTATCTGCCAGTATGAAAACATGTCTATGTAATGCTGGGTTAAGTTCTAAAGCTGCAGGAAAGGTAGTGCTTTTCTTAACTAATGCATTGTAGACCTGAACTTGAGCCTCCTAAAGTCGGTGGCAAGCCTTGCATTTCTTTAAGTAGTGCAGGATCAGACCATATGTCTAGTAATAAAACCACTCAGCTATCTCCTCTGGACTGACTCAACTCTTTGGTGGCCCTGTGCTCCAAAGGGAAATGGAAGGCCTCTGTCTCTTCCTATGCAGAAAGGGCCCCAGAATGAGGAGGCCTCAGATAATGTAAAGCTGGCATAGCTAGCCCTCACAGAGCCTGGATAAAGGGTGTAGTGCAGGGAGCAGAGTGGAGGGTAGGTGTGGCTGGAGTATAATCCCCACCTGGCATGTGGTCTCAGGTAGAGTACAGGCAACTGGCACAGGTTAAACAAACTTACTCTAGAGCAGGAGCCAGTGCGGACTGGCCCAAAGAAACAGGGAGCTGCTACTGGCTCCCTGACAGCCCCCCACCCTAGTCTCCTACACAAAATGGATTTCAGTGCCAGAGAGACTCCCTGCCATGATCTATCTCTGCTCTTTAGATACACCCCATGGGCTCACCACTTTCCCTGGAACTGTTTATTTGTGTATTAAAATCTAACAAATCCATGTGACGAGGAAGGGCCATTAGTGGCATAGGGCAGAGAGCCTGGACCCACAGGAGACATAACAGTTTATTATCCCCCATGTCCCTATTAGAGATGGCCTCAGGCCACAAGAGTTTATCTGGAGACATATCTGGAAACCCCCAAAGCTCAGGGAAGAAAGTTGGGGAATGAAGAGATATTTAGATTTAGGTTTTGCTTCATTTTATTCATAGACCAGGGGACAAATTCAGATTCACACTTGAGCTTGGATTTTGCACCCACCTTTGTCGAAAGCATTCAGATCTGAGGGTTTGGATCAGGCACAACTCCAATGCCAACAGTACAGCCATGTATTAAGAACCATGGACCAGAGAATTACTGGTGTACACCACTGACTTAGACTCACCAGCAGGGCAGTTGTGTATTCAGAGGACTCCACCTTCTACCTCTTCCGTTTCTATTATGCTGACCTCATGTAATTAAGTCACACTGCATGCCAGGACTTTCAGGGTGGAAAAGGTGCGTATCAGCAACTCGGAAAGCAAACAAAACAGGCTGATATCAGGCCTGTTTGAAACGTTCTCACCTTTATTTTTGTCAGAGAGAAAAAATATGCAAGAAAAAAAATTGGCTGTGTAAAGGGATATTGAAAGCATGACATATTTGTCTGTTAAGTATAAATATGAACAGCTATGGAGATCTGGTACTATGGTGCTAGGTTTTAACTCCAGTAACATTCATCTATTGCCAGGAAACACTAGATTTAGTACCTGAGGGATTGCAGTCTCAAATACCTTATACATTTTTTTTAATATGCTGCCAAGAATTTAAATTGGTAAAAGCTGGGGACTGACAAAAACTTGATCCCCAAGAGCTTTTCTGGCACTGGTTTATCAGGGAATATGGTACCATTATTTTTACTACAATTATTATTTTTTGGTGGTGGTCAGGGGAGCTCATTTATAACTCAGTGACTTCTACTCCCAGATGTATTTTTTTAAAGCTTAAATAAACAAAGGGGCTGATTTTCTTGGTGGCGCTAGGATCTGTCATTCATTTTATATGCAATATGCCTTCTTGGATTGTAGTCATTTTAACATACTTTTTGAAAGGTCACGAACAGGCAACAGAAAAGGCTGACTGCAGGGTACACGTTCTTTCCAAACCACTACCACCCATCCGGTGCCTCCCTGCAGGGGCTGTGGAGGACCTCAGAATATGTACATCAAATAAATCTCTTTGGGCCCAGTCTGACTCTCACTGAGGGATATGTATGGCCACAGGAGCAGGAGCAGGATTTCTGCAGGGCAGTGGTGTGAAGATGCAGATGGAAAGCTGGACTCTAGGACTGTGCGACATTTCACTGGCAATTTTGTTTCAATGCTGTTTTGACTTGTTTCGAGCTCGAAACAGCAAAATCAAAATGAAACAGAGAGCTTTGAAACAGACTCAAAATGAAATGAGGCAAGTCGAAACGTTTCAAAATTTTCAAAAAGTTTTGAGTTTGATAAAGGGGGCCTTCTGCACTGGATTTAGTCCTTAGGACATGTTCAACTGCCCTGAAAATCCTTTGAAAACTCCAAAATCAGGTAGAAAGCTATACAGGAAGTCAGCATCAGCAGTGGAATTACAACACAAGAGGTCTTCACTCATTTCACCAAGCCACCCTGCAGCCAGCAACAACAACATATGTGAAACACGATGGCATTATATACAGGACATCTTTATGACCCCATATTGCTCATAGCAGCTATATCCAGATCTCGTCTCTTACATATCCAATTCCACCCAGGAACAATTTCCAGGTGTTCCCTTCTCCCCAGGAAACTATCAATCACGTCTCCTGAATGGACACTACATGTCCTATACAGTTTGATATGCTTTCAGTTGTATTATAAGGTCAGATCACTTAGGAGCTGTAGTTCTCCTAATATTTGTACTGCAAATATGTTATCTGTTGGAGTTTTTTTTTCCTTTCTCCAACTCAGAGTACAAGTACCTTCCCACCTAGTTTACTTCTAGGAAGGAAGGAAGGAAGGAAGGAGGATTGGGATTTAGACTTCCATGTTATTGCCAAAAGGAAAAAAAAAAGAGGTAGATTTGGGGGAAAGGGCAGATTATGTTACAGAGGTGTCCCAAAGTGTTAAGGTATGAAACTGGGGAGTCACAAAGGCAGAAGAAGCTCCCAGACACTTAGAAATGCTGACCAGTCCATATAGCACATTGCAGAAATGCAGTCACTCTGTAGTTTAATGTGATTTAACAGAGTGATGTAGGTCAGCCCCTGAAGAAGAATTTTCTCTCCTCTTGGTCCTACAGGGGGAAAATTAGTGGACAGAATATAGAAGGGAATTTAGGTAGGACACCAAAATGTCAGCTTTACTCATGAGATGCTTTATAACTAATGGCAACTGTTTCAATTTTAGACATGGTCCGAAACATGGCAATCTGGTAGAAGAGTGCCCCTTATGATCATGTGGGGAATTGGTTTGGTGCATCCCACTTTCTGAATTGCGAGCATTACTTTGTGTAGCACCTTTGGCTTTCACTGGCAGCTACTCATGTAAATAAAGGTCAGGAACAGCCAAATGGTAGAGACTGACATTTTACCAAAGAAAAGAATTTTGTTTGAATCATAGCAACATTTATGGTAAATTCTCAAAAAAAACACACCCAATCCCAAAACCCATCTTTTTTGCTTGAAAAAAAAATGCATTTGTGAAGAAAATGGGGCAGCTTTTCCCTGTACTGAATTTGTGGTAACTTGGGAAAATAGCTGTTTTCATGAGAGTATTCACACTAGGTTTGCAATCCCTGTAATGCACATTTGGATGCTGATATACTGTCTTCTTTATCCTGGAATCCTTAATGGGCTTTCATTTTTTCTTAGAAAAAACACAGTAAAATATTCTCCTTTTTGTATCGCAGACATGAATACTTAACAAATTCCATTTATTGTCAAGTTTTCTACTTAAAGTGTGTAGCTTTACTTTAATTCTTCCAGCGCCCACATGGATACAACTAATAAAGGCAGATCCTAGCCAAATATGTTCCATACGAATACCTTAGATCAATGTGGTGGTAAGTCTCTTTTCATCTCCAATCAAACAACTCTCCCCAACAACAGAAGTCCTTTACAGACACAGGCCCATGATTTATGTTAAATACAGCAGTGTTTTTACTGCTTTTGGCACAAGCTGCTTGAGAGAGGTGAAAAAGACACTCACACACATACACTCTCACACACAAATCTGTTTAGAAAACAATTCCAACATAAGCACCATATACCTTTGACTTGTAGGTTCATTTCCAGGCAAGCAGTGATGGCAAGTACAATTTAGCTTCCTTTTAATTTTTTTTCCTTCAGAGGTGTGTGTGTGGGGAGGTGGGGGTCATTTCCTTCCTATGGGATTTTTTATTAGTTTTTTTAAACTGTTTTTCTTTCCCTCTGCTGTTTTACTGCCTTGTTTCTATCTACCCCTGAGGAGTTTAAAAGCCTCAAGTAAGTATTATTAGATTTTTAAAGTGTATTTTCTGATTGTATGCGTGTGAGAGTGAGCCTGGGAAGAAGGCTAACTGTCAGACATCCAGAGGCAGACTGTCAACTGGCGTAAACTGTTGAAGCTAATGGAGTGATGACAATTTACACCAACTAAGAATCTGCCCCTCTTTGCAACCATGTTCCATATTCATCTGACTGAGCACGGAGGCTAAATGATGCTGCATGTGATTCAATGTGTATTCTGTCAAAAGTTTCACTGCTTACAGAACTATGGCCCAGAGGGCTACATTGGTCCTTGCAAAACTGGATTTGGCCCACAGAACTAGGTAGGACAACTAGCATACTTGTTATTAGATGTCTTGGGACTGAGAGGGGAAAAAAATTACAATCTTTAAAATTAAAAGGTAAAAATATTAAGACATAAACAGACAATGTATTAATTTCAATGGACAAAAATCACTGCTTGGGATCCCTTTTCTTGGAGGGCCTGAAAAATCAGGATAGTGCCCCTCACAACTTCAGAAAAAGTAGACATTTTGTTGTCAAAGGTTCTTTGGGACTTAGTGAACTATGGTATCAACAGGTATGGTACGGGGGCAGAGGGAAGCAAGTAAGTGCTAGTATTGCAGGGCTTGCAGAATTACAGAGAACTTTGAAAATTACAAATTAATTATATTTTTAAAGTAAACATAAGACCCAGGGAACTACACAGCACCACAAAATCTTCCTTATGCTTTAGAGGAGGGGGAAGGGGCCATGAATTGTGATCCTCAGACTCTGCAAACTAAGGTGGGGCATAAATATTACATTCCTGCTCTTAAAGCATCTCATGCGGTGTCCTACAGCTACAGATTGACTGTGATTGTATCCACTCCCACAGCACAGGATGTTTATTGGAGTTGCTTGAACAATAATCATTGAATAATTTAAGTGGCCAACACATGATTTAAGTGGCAAATGCTTTTCTTCATAAGCTGGCCAAAGAGTATTTATGGAATAAGGTATTTATTGAATATTTTGTATCCATTTTCTATAAATGATTTTAAAAATGTTTTGATGCGACGTGGCCAGGTCCAGCTTTGATGGACTACAGAGCTCTTCTGTTCTATCAGTGCACTTAGATCTGGTTTCCTTCCTGCCCAAAGAAATACCTGTCTCTGGGGAACACAAGGAGTCAAACTTCTCTCTGGGTTAACTCAGCCGAAAGTAACAGTGCTCACATGAAAGATTACTTTGGCCCATATTGTTAAGTGACTGGTGTTGCCCTCATTCTACCTGCCTGACATGGCGTATGAAAGGCATGTGACACAACTAGTACATCAAACTCCCCTCCTGCGTTTTGTTACAGGAAAGACTCTTTCATATGTTTAAAATAAAGGGAAAGTAACAGGAAAATTAGAAAGTAAGATAGAAAACAGGATAGAAAACAAGCTTAAGCACAGTGGTATTTTATTCTTTGTTGTGTCATAAGGCCATTGACAAACCCTGAAAGGTAATAGTACTTAACACTTTTCTAGCACCTTCCATCCAAGGATCCCAAAGCACTTTGCAAACATTAATTAAACCTCATGGCACATACATGAGACAGGTAAATCTTATAAATCCCACCTTACATCATCAGAATGCATCAGATTGCATCAGAATGAACAAAAACACTGGGGGGCTAATTGGCATATTGAAAGCCCAGGTTTGCACAACAAGTACGGTTGGGAATAGAGCCCAAGAGCATTCTGCTGCTATAACAATAGCATCTAGCTCAAGGTCCCTCCTAGGAACCACTGGGTGAAGCTGCAAACCTTTAAAAATAAAAACAGATCTGTTTCAAAATGGGCTTTTCTTTCAAACCAAAGATAGCAATCATTTGTGTGCTCGCTCTCTCTCTCTCTCTCTCTTTTTGAGGATGACAGAGATGTCACCCCGGGTGAAAACAAGACAACAAGAGATGTCATTTATACAGGTTTGTTGTATGCGCCAGATTTCTGTACTGTGCTAGCAAATGCAAGGGAGAAAAATGTTTGATAATAACAACATGGCACAAAAAAGAGAGACAGAATTTCTGGAATGAAGGGAATTGGCTGGGAGGGTGGGGGAAATGGGTAGATGGAGGGACAAAAAAAAACCCAGCTGGGCAAGGCATCTTTTTTGTGCTCTTGCCTGGAAACTAGAGAGGCAGTTTTGCAAACATCCTATGTTCAGAATTTCCCATTAAATAACATAGTAGTAAAGTTACAGAGCCAAACAACACAAGAGTTCCTACTGAAGGATCAGATCTTCCCACCCCTCAGCTCTATGCCTGCCCTGGTTCTCTCAGCCTCTGCCCTTTGCTTGCCCAGTCTGCTCTTCTCTGTGTGTTTGCACAATACTTCAGGTTGGTTCATACAATCCTATCGACTCCCTTTAAAAAAAACATACAGCAACCAAGTGGTCATGCATCTGCACGACTGACCACAAACTCATCTATCCTCCTTCTGCTCCTGCTTTCTCTCTGGCAATTAAAAAAAGTAAAATCTAAGCCCAAACAAATCAATGTTTACGGATTTGTAATAAGTTTCTTTCTACTTATTTATTTATTTTCTCTTTAGTCACTAAAGAAGCAGCAGCAACTTGCAAGAAGCAGTTGTTGCCAGAGGGTGAATCATAGCTATATTGATTTGATTATGTAAAAGCTCAGAGGAACCTAAAGCCAGATACAGAAATATCTCATAGTCCAAACCCTGTGGGACACACACTAGTAAAAAAGCAATCTTTATATTGTTCCTGATAAAAGCATCATTAGTTTCCTCACAGTGAAACCATTTCTCTGCTGATACAGTATATGGTTTTCTTTTTCTCTAGAATCCACTCAGACATAATTAACACTCAGTTACTAGACTTCAGCTTCCCTCCGGAGTGTGCCGTTTGGAGGTCGGTGAGAGAGGGAGAGAGAGAAAATGTGAGAGAGAGTGCCGTTGAATCAATCAGACATTTGCCTTATAGGGGATCTTGCTGTATAGTAACCACAATGGTGTGTGAGTCAGATCCAGAGCTGTGGCACCCTCTTCTGGGCCCTCAGCTCATTCAGGCTTTAGAAACCCGAGCAAGCCGTAAACCGTAAACCAAACAGTTCCTGTCTCTCTTTCTCTCTTTTAACTTTTCCTTGTGTAATTCTATCCCAGCCACCACACCACAACAAAGGCATGAAATCACACATCCACAGACATACAGACCTGCACAGACAGACATGTTTCCAGCTTGTCATAACAAAGCACTCTAATGTTTCGCTTTCTGCAAAACAGCTCTTCAAAAACACCCTCGGCTAATCAGAAAAGCTCTCTCGGGCTGTCTCTGAGTTGTGGGTGGGATGGAAGATTGTGGTAAAGGGGTTAAGTTAAAATACTACACAAAAATAAAAGATGCATGATTTTATTTGTGCTTCTGTTTCCTCGCCATGTGATAAATACCTGGACAGACTGAAATCAGCATAGGCAAACTCATTAACCTCACACAGTGAGAGTCTGTATGTTCATGGTCTGGATTTTTCTGCACGCACCAAAGGGAAAATATGATCCTGTCATCCAAAGGCCTCTCCTGTGCGGCTCATGATGGAGAAAGGATTGATTGTGAGCTAATTTACCGCCCTCACTTTAAGTTCTTTTTTCTTTTTATCTTCAGTTTTCTCAAACAAAGGAAAGTGAAGATGTATTTTAGCATACCACCTTTGAACCTGTGCAAGAGAGTTTGCTGGAAGAGAACCTAAAATAGCACTTTGATACTGGAAATTAGTACTAGATGGATGCTGCACAGTAATACAACTGGTCTGAGTACTCAAGCACTTCAGAAAGTAAAAGAGTCAAAAAGGAGAAGGCAAGTCATTTCAATCCCTGCACCTGTCTTCTCTTCAAATCAGTGTGAGGACTCCTCAAGGAAACCTTTAGACATCTGGGAGTTTTGCTGACAACTATGAAGGACTCATACACATACCACCTGAAACAGCACCAGTAAATTTCACTCTAAATGCCTATCTATGATGTTGTTTTCCTAGTCGTTTTACTGAGTGGCAAAAGCGTGCCTGCTGCAGCATGACTAAAGCATGACCATTTTTTACCTCCAAAACTGTCTGCTAGCTGTGGTGCCCTTAACCAATGAATTAACACCTACCCTTTGTGCCTGATTCATTGTTTTCTATTCAGAACTGATCCAGGGTCTGCAGTCCCTGCTGGCATACCCCATGTACTCTCTGGAAATCATCCCATGGCTACTTTCAGGCTAACTCATGTTGTTTAGGAGGCTTGTAAAATCAGGTCTGCTGAGAAACTCAATCACACAGACCTTGCTTAAAAGGGAAGGCATATAACATACATAATTTATACACCCTACCATTTGCAGCAATGGTTTTCATTACCAATACAGGAAAAACCCCAATGGTATCACCCTCCCCTCTTCACCCATCTGCCCCTACTAGCTGGTAAGAAGAAGCAGGCACTGTGGTACTCCAGTTAAAGGACATCACATGCTTCAGAACAGTGAATGTAGGTTTTTCTGTCTGGTAAACATGTCTGAGAGAGGTAGTTCTTAGCTCTGATGGTCTGAAGCCAAACAGAAGGCAGGGTACATTTGCACCTTATACACTAACTAAATCAGAGCTGAGTCAGCTATGTACACTCGTTGGGCCAAATCCATCCAACATAGTTATCCATACGATACTGAGTGCCATTAACTTGCATGACAGTCCAAAGCATTTATCCACACTGACCCAAGGATGCTGGACTTGCTGTGCAACCCATGACCACCTTCTCCCTGAAGCTGTAGGATCAAGACAACGCCCATCAACATCAGGTTTTTACTTCTGGAGAGCTGAAACAACAAGCCTGCCTAATTCATTAATAAAGGAAGCAACTGAACAAGCCTAAGCCAATATCTAGATAATGTACTTCTGAAAATCCTGTGAATCAGGTCAAAGGGTTGGCAGCACAGGATGTTGCCAATCACAGCCCCTTTTCCCAGCTGTATTTGGTGCTGTCAGTGGGTTTTTTTGGCAAGCTTCACAAAACTTTTTCCCCTTAATGCTCCAGCTCCAGGAGTCATGTGATTATGCAACTATCTCTGTTTTCATTTTTTTGAAGTAAGATTCTAATCCTCTTGATGTACTAAAAGACTTGAAAATTTGCCCCAAGGACACCCTACAGGCTCAAGAAGCAAATAAAAAGAAACACTGGGCATGTCTACATGAGAAGCCAAATGCACATCATGGCAAAAGCCATGCTAATGTACTAATGCAAAGTAGAATTAGTCTACTGCATATTAGCATCACAAAAAGACCAGTTACTGCACATTGAGTTAATACCAATTATTACAGGTACTAAACTTAATGCACAGTAACAACAGCACATTAATGCATGTATAGAGACATCTAAAGTTTTGTTTCCATGGTTTTTATGCAATTTGTGATATTTGGGGGGCCACGATCCAGTTTTTTAAAAAATAGAAATACTTACTGGCCTATATAGAGTCATTTTGGCAGGAATTCACTGCTCCTCACTAAATATCAGCCCACAAAAACAAATTTCACACTCTCTTACTTGAATGAATCTCCATTTATTTTCCAGGTATATTTTTTTCCTTGTGCTATATATTGTAAGAAGTGGGTCTCCTTCTCTTTGTGAGTTACACAGAGATAATCGCATCAATACAGGTTAGGGTCAAATTTATCAACATCAGTACAGCTACACTGGAGCTATCCTTGAGCCTTAGTTCTTACAAATCTTTGCAAATGAGGGCGTGACTAAGCATAAGTGGTTAGAACTCACACAACAAGCACCTATACATTTTGGTTTGTGCTATCTGTATCAATCAATCTACAAAAATTCAAGTGTTCTTTGGAAAAGGTGATTCTCATATTCAAAAATTTTTGGTCCATTGGTTTAGCCTCTATAAGAATTAATAAACCTCTGAAAAATAGCTTCTGTTCTGCTGCTCCCCAATCACCACCCCCTCAAAAATAAAACAAACCCAAACTATAAATCACAGCCACTGAAATACAGTCCAGTCTCACATCACAGAGCAATGGTTTTATGGGTGAAACGTGGGCTTGCTAATTTCTAGAATAAATTATTGTGCTTTATTAAATGCAGTTTCATTTTCACACTTTAAGTTACAAGGAATATACATATTAATAAAAAAAAAAAAATCACACACACACACACACACTTTTGCAGGCTGACTTTAATCTGTCTAATTTTTTTCCAACCTGCTCCTGGTATAAAACATTTAGCTGACAATATGCCAGGAAATCCTTTTCATTAAAGTAAACACTGATACACATGTTGTGAAGTTATCTCACTTATAGTATCAATGATCTTTAATAGAGTTGTTTTATTACCAGAATAACATTTCTGCCTGACAAGTCTGGAGTCAATATTTAACAGATTTAGGTCAGATTTAGCAATAGGATTTTGTAAAAACCTGGCAAGATTAAACTCAGAATGCAAGCTTGTAAAGCAGATTCAAAGATTACAAAATGAGCATTTTCATAAATATGCATGTCTCAGAAATATTAAAGGAAAAAAAATTAAATGAGATCCAATATCCTTAAATGATAAATCCAGTTAATATTCCTTTGATAGAACAGTGCTGAATAAATGTTAAATGAATTTGTTTAAAGAAAGAGAGAAACCAAAGACTCAAATGATCTTTTCTTGCGAAACAGGAGCAGGATTTACAAAATCATACCTGCCCATTATAAGATTTGGAAATCAGTCACTAAGACCCCTTACTCTCATCAGTATTATACTAAAGTGCTCACGTGTACAGCCTGTTGCACATGAAAGATGGCTGTTTGATTCCCAGCACAGTTGGGTTCCAGTGTTTCAGACAGCAGGGCTGCATGAATTTAAGAGCACTTTCTACTTGAGGAAGTGAAAACCCTGAGGAAGAGGAGGTCGGAGGAGCATGCTGATGATGACCCATGTTGATGGACACTGGAGAGGGTCTATTTTGATGGGAAATCCTATAGTGGTTGTCCCAGCTGTAAAAATTGACCTGGAATATAGGCCGTCAAATAGTGCAAAGAGCGATTCACAAACCATTTTGCAACAGATGTTACAGTTTTACCTGCTTTAATTAATGGATCATATTTGTATATATTTCTAGTTTGCAAGGATTTAGAGGACCATTCTGTTGATTAAAAATATCATATGTCCCAAAAAGTTTTACTAGTTTCAGCATGAGTGATTATTCACAGAAAAAAAAATTACACATTTCATTACTCAGTACAAATTATTGTCATGTGGCAAATATTTTAGTCACCAATTTAGAATCAGGAACAATGTGTCATTCAGAAGCCCCAAAATCAAGATGTACTTTAAATAGGAGTTTAAATTAATTGAAATTAATCATGTGAATGAGCAAATGCCACCAATATGGTCACTTGCAGAATCTAGCCTTAAACTTTCAAGTGGTTTTATTTTGGTTTAGCTTTTAATTTTTGAATTTTTCTGAACTTCCTGTATCTGACCAAGAAGAGACTTTGAAATACCAAAATAGGAAAAAAGAGGCTAGCTCTGAATAAATGAAGTGTATAGTCAATCCCAGTTTAATCACCCCTTTTAGAACCTGCTAATCCATAATTATAGAAAGCAATTGCTTCTTTGTGATTGGAAAGTTGGACTCCCAGCCATAACCAGTTGAACTAGACATCAGGCTTGGAAAACAGACACATTTTGGAATGCAACATTTCCCAGGCCACCCCTTCCATAAGAGTTCAAAGTACTAATTCTATCACTGCCCAATAACAGCATCACTTAAGTTTGTAAGCATATTTTAAACTCATTGTTAAAAAGGCTTTTGACACACCCCATTGCCATCTTTATACTTTGTTCAAATTCCTGCAACATCTTCCAAGAATGGATGTTGTAGTGTCTTTTCATCTTCATTATTATTGTTGATAATAAAGGTGTGTTTCCAGAAACCAAAGAAATCAAATCACTTGACTGGGTTAAAAATATATGTTTAAGAAGCTGCTTTTAATGGAAAAAAAATCAAGTTTATTTATTAAATGATTTTTCCCTGGGGGAAAAATGCATTTTGTCAACAATGACTGCACAGAAAATAAAATATGTAGGCTGAAAATACAAATTGAGAGCTTTGGTTGTGCTTACATGCTACCTTATAGCAGTTGTAGTTCAGATGCTTCATATCCCCATTCTTCTTTTTTAGACAAAGTTCCCCTAACAGACTGTATCTGCCATGAAACCCTGTTCCTTTTCCCTACGTCAAAATATTTCACTTTTTGACAATATTTTTCAGTTCTCACGGAAAAATTAAAAGTTCCTAAAGAGCTCTGAGGGCATGCCCAGATGAGCGTGCATGTACATTTCTCCCAGGACAAATAGCAGTGGCACATGGTTGTATCACTGGTACTTGTCCCCAGGGAATGCCCGTGAATGTGCACTGTGGCATGTGGCAAGTTGCCCTGGGTGGGATGGGGGAGGCTGGGGCTAACACCTGGGCTGGCTCCAGCAGCCTTACGTGGAGTTCTGGGGGCCTCCCAGGGCTCCAGCAGCAGTGATCCAGCAGCAGGGAGCCTGGCCAGCTGGCTCTGGCTGGCTAGGCTCTAGTTTGGGGCGGTGCACGCTGCTGCCATGTGCACTACCCTGCTTTTTTCTAGCACAGGTTTTTTGACAGTGGGATCTCCTGGTGTCAAAAACCCCTCCTTCATGTAAATTAGCAGCATGGGGAATGCTTGCACGTGTGGCATATGTGGAGCGTGGTGCCACAGACAGGTCTGCGGCGCTGCATACCGCATATGCATGCTGGTCTGAATGTGCCCCAGGAGTCCCCATTTTCCAACCAGTATTACAAAACCCTGCTATTTCTAGACACAGTAGTTAAACAAGGCTTCTTTTGTTGAAAAAACTTAATACCTAAATGAGGAAAGCAGAAAAAGGAATCTGCTCCTATTACCCCATGTTTTTAGATATGGAACTGGGGCATTAAAAGACTTCCCATAGATCCTTCATATTTTCAGGAAATCCTATTAGACAATACTGACAGGCAAGATAAGCTTGGAGAAGTGTAGATGATCTTGTAATTGTGATTTTCAACCAAGCTGACCAATAACTTTTGAGTTTCATGCACAACTATTATTTTATGAACAGGAAATAGTTGTTTACCACTATAACTATTTATTACAATATGAAAAAAAAATCTCTCTTCCCCCAACCTGTTCCCTGGTGAAAAAAATGCAGCAGTTTTACCTACAATCATTTGAGGATTAGAGCTTCTGTTGCATTTTCAAAATAGTTCAGAGAATGGTTTCCTTCCAAAGGAGTGTTTTTTAAAATTCAAAAAATGATATTAGAACTCTGTTCCACGTACAGTATAACATCCCTAGCACAATGCAGCTGGGATGCATTAAAAACAAACAAGAGATAGGAGAGGAATGCAGCCATTATTCTTTCAGGGGATTAAGATGATTTGGACAAGAAAAAATAAAAAACCTCTTACATTTATGGTTCACAAAGAAATGAGAGACTTCCAAATTGCTAAAGGTAATGAACATTGCATATCTGATAGGGATGACGTGTGAGGTCACAGACAGAAGAACTCACCATGATGTCTGATACTTACCGTTTATAAGATCCAGGCCTTTTTCTCCTCTTAATTGTGAAATGTCAAGCCAACCTTCCAAGCTGCATCCTAAACACTCTGCTGAGCAGTGCAAGTGCAAGGAACATACTAGCAGACACTTGTGAAATGGTCTGATTTATACATTCAAATGGTCAATAAACTATCCTTTAAGTGTATATTTTGCACACAGATGTATATATGTATGCATGCACAAATGCTGAAAAGTTTAGAGGTCATTTTTTATATGTTATGTTGGCTCCTGTTTGTGATTACTGGCTTCTTTAGATGTAGGACTGGGATAGATGTATTTAGGACTAGGAGAGGATTATGAAAGGCAGAATTGGAAGGCAAAATTTTGTATCTTGGTTTTGGTCTCATCTGATCAGCAGGTGAAGATTTGGCTTACAAACACTACATCAAACAGGGAATTGGCAGAGGTGCAGCATGTTAGCAATTGTGGGGTAGGGCATTCTACAAAGATTAGCTGAATATAAACAGAATACTAGCAGCCATTCCAGCTACTTGGCATGAGAATGGAAACTGTGATTCAAGATGACAGGAGGCTGACAAGAAAATTAAAGACGTGGAGATCATTCTCCATGGACACAAAGCGTTGCTAAAAGAAGAGACCTAGGCCGTGCCTTCCTATTCTGAGATGAGACGTGCTGCCAAAAAATAAGCTTTGCCCACTTCTCCTCTGGGTCCCCAGGCCCAACAATTAGGCAGCATAAATGGCTAAAAGGGATACATAGCATGCACCTCATGGCAAATTTTCCACTCTGTCTCGGTAGATCCTGAAAGTGGCCCTGGAGCAGGCACTCAACATACTTCTGGGAGCATCTACACAAGACACGACTGTACAATGGTTGCTGCACATTTATTTAGTACTTGTATAATCAAGTACTAAATAAATGAGCAGTAACCAGAATTACTGCACGTTAGTGCTGGCAAATGCTAGAATAGTGATGTTACTGCGCAGTAGCCTAATAATACTCTGCAGTAGCATATTAGCACTGTTGGTGCTGTGATGCGCTACTGTGCAGTTAGTGTTTTGTGTAACACCTTCTGTGTCCTACATGATCATCTACATGATTCTGTGTTCACAGAGTTGCAGTGACCGAGTGATTTTGTGGCCTTGAGCTTGGCAGGAGGCAATATAGACAAGAGACTTGGCACCAGTGAGGAACCAAGGCAAGAAGCTGAGGCTAGAAGATGTCTAGTTGCCAGGAATTCTTTAAAGAATGGAAAAAAAGTCTCTTTTCCCCCTGTGCCCTGCACCCCATCTCTTGACTAGACTTTGAAGGTCTGGGAATTTGAACATGATGGACTTAATCGTGACACTATCAATGGGCGTTTTGCCATTGTTTTCAATGGGGCCAGGGTTTTACCACTTCTGTAGTAATGTACAGAAGTGATGGCAGAGCAATTAAGGCATTTCACTACTATTTCTGAACCATGAAATTGAGTCTTGCTCCACACTTGTACTGAAAGTCACACCTAAGGCTTACCCAGCTAAAGCAGTAAATACAATATTCTCTGTATATGTATGCCTCCGTCCCTCATCACCTCCACACACTCTAGATGTCGCTCCTATGTCCATCCTCACAGGTAAATCCAGTAGGGGCACATGAACTTGATGGAAGATCAAGATCATGAAATAATATCATCAACTGCTTTGAAAATAAACAAGTATTTAACAGCATCTCTTGTTTTTAAATCTATTCAAATTTAAAAACAGAAAGGATAAGTATTCTACTAATTAAGCACACCTTCACACTCAACTCATCTTGCACTGGTCAACTTCCATTGTAAGAAGGTTTTTGTTATTAAGTGCTTTAAGGGGTGCAGTGGGGAGGCTGTATTTAGTAAGACCTTGATTATATAATTGTGTAGTACTCTAGCTATAATAAAGGTATGGTGTAATGGTTAGTGGACGCAAATAGAAGTCAGGTCTTCTGAATGGCATTCTGGTTTTCAGCACTTACTTTGTGACATCAGACCCTTAACACATCTCTAAAATGCACTAAATTATAATACTTACGTAGCTCAGACAAGTGAAGTGAAGCCTTATTAATGCTAGGTGAAATCTACTTTATCTTTGCTAGTACTTCTATGGCTTTTAATCTGCTAGCCTCTGTGCGCCTAGATGCAAAATTATTATGAGCTGATTTTGTGTAATACTTATATGCAAACAAAAAAACTGTTAAAAAATAATAGAAACACACATTAAAAATCCCAAACCACGTGAAAATTAACTTTACATTTTTGCACTCTGCACTATATTGTGCTCACACAACCAATTAAAAGACATGGCATCTCATTTGGAAAATATCTATTGATTTCCCAGTTCATCAGATCAGCTTGATGTGTCCTGCAATGGCTCCTATGACATCATCAATATTTTTCTATTTAGAATAATGACTTATTTTATATGCCAACAGCTATAAAAAGACTATATACATATATTTCTAAGGACATCAGCTAAAAAAAAAAATCTCAATTTCCTTAACATACAGTATTTGCTATCCAGCATTTTAAAAAAATCTTTGGATCTTGTCATGAGATTCATTTATAGACTACAGTAAAATTATTTAGTTTATAAACCAACCATTAAATCATGTTCTCTCTATTAGATGCTGTCGCTTAGCCTTGCATTTGGGGTCCAAATTACACCCATTTTTCTTTCAGAGTATGTAGAGTATATGTCAGAGAAAATCCTCCCAACCCTTCATTTTCCTTTCCTTTCTTTTCTCTTTATACAACCCTGTCTCTCTCTCAACTGTCTAGATTCCAACTGCAGCACATTATCTCTAAATCTTTCTGCAGAGTCAGAAAGGCATACATTTAGCTAGATGTTTATTCTGATCATTTCACTCATGTATGTTTGTCAAGCTACAGTTACAGCTGAATCTCAGCCCAGTTTTTAGCAGTGGAACAGAATATTTATATGCCCTGGATATAGATGTGCTCTTAATCAAAGCTCCCTATAGAACTGATTGGCATCAGAAATCAAGCAAGATCCAGACCAGGAACCAGCAATTAACAGACCTGACTTCTGACCCAATGTAATTCTTTCCTCTAAGATTTTCTTCCCCTCCACCACCACTTCTTTTTCTTTGTTACCAATCTCACCCTTCTTGCAATTATCCCAGTGTGACATTTCCCTAGTCCTGCACAGATAGCAATTGGCCATGCTCTTTATAAAGCAGTCTTATGCAGGAGTTTCCAGTTGGGGAAACTACTGTGGCCTTGGATCAGAACTGGCCAAAGGGATGAAACCTGCCACTACATGACACTCCTGTTTTGCTTCCTCTTTATACAAACCTCCCAGCATACAGGCCATGTGCCACTACAGGCAGTGGCTGAGCACTTGGTCCTGTCAGTAAGAATCAATGTTGAAAGACACAGTACCTTGGAACTGAAAGTATCATGGCTTACTCAATTTCTGCCCTAGATATATAAGAGGTTGAGACTTAGGATTGAAATCTAGGTGGGTTTCATAGCACTTTTCTGAGAGTGGTTTTACCCAACATGACTAATCCTATTCCACTCTTCATTGCTGTAGTCTAGAAAAGAAAATACGCCCCACTGATCAGCTCCAAACTAATTCTCCTCAATAGGCAGTTTAATAGATTGATCATCTACTGCAGTGATTTGGCACCATTTTCCAGGGTCAGACAGGCCTCACACAAATGACTGCCTTACTGAAAAGGTGCCGTGGCCTTGCCTGTGCCACATGTGCTTACCAAATGCAGTTCACTTCACTCCTTCTAGGGGATCAACCAGCATAATGACCAGACTGGGACTTACACCTTCCTCACCACCTGGGGCTCATGCTCAATGATCACTGAAAGGAAATACATTCCAAAAGTTCAGGGAAACCCACTCCAAAGCAGCTACCACCAGGTTTTACAGATGGCACCGAAGATTGAATCTGATCCCATACATGGAAGAAAGGAATCATGGGAAAATGATCCTGGGTGATATATCTAGGCATGAAAATATGTAGTGCATTAATAGGTGGCAACAAAGAAAAGGACAGAGTATTTGTCACATGTATCATAGAAAAAAGTCTCAGGAAGTGAGGTAACCAAGATAGGAATTTCTGGTTGTGACAGAAGACCTCTTTGGTTTTAGCCACTATCCCACTGGAAAGAAGAAAATGAGAGAGACCCTAGGATTCAACTTATAAATAAGTGGAAACATTACGCACCAAGATAAATTGTCAGTGAAGATTGTTCTCCTTAGATCTCTTTTAGACTGGTAGAGTATGTAACCCTACTTAGAAAACTGGCCCATGGTTAAACAAAGAGTGAGTGGCAGACAGAAAAAGGATTCAGGAA
>NW_005841988.1:2306923-2317942 GCF_000455745.1 Alligator sinensis
TAGCCCCATGAACTATGCTGCTTCTCTGAGATGTATTTTACACTTTTTTCTATCCCACAGCATCCAGTAAAGGTCATAGAAATGCATAAGCGCTGCTTTTAGTATCTACTTTCTATCCACTGAGAAAAACACTCTCATCTCAAATATTATTAAAACCTGGTGACACTTACATTTGTCCTTTGTTATATTATTTCCAGAAAAATGTTACCATGCCTGTGAAAAAGTGACCTAAACAGGCTAAATGACGTCTAACCAGAACTGTCTACAGTGACAATTTCTTTTGGTGCATATTGTTTCTGCCTGTTCATGAACTGAATCCCAGGGTCTCATTTTCCTTTTCCCAATGGGATAGCAGTTAAAACCAAAGATATTTCTGCCAAAACCTGAAATCCTTTTCTTTGTTACCTCATTGCCTGAGACTTCTATTTAATATATGACAAATACTCTCTCCTTTTCTTTGTTGCCACCTGACATACTACATTACATTATTCTACATTAAACCACATTATCTATTTATTGGCCTTGTCACTGATCCCCAAAGCTCTCTATTTGCTCACTCTGTTTCTCATCATTTGCTAATATGAGATCCAACTCACTTGGACAGTATCTACAAAAAAACCTCTTCAAATCAACCCCTGGACAGCCCCTTGCTGACAATCTCTTTCCAGGTAGAAAAATGCCCCTTTAGGACTTTGCCGCAAACAGATGTTCCTAGCTTAGAGTTCTAACTTGGTATATCTGATCAGTACAGACAGGGATTTGCATATTATAAATTCATGCAACAGATAGTCTACAGCTTGCCAAACCATTGTCTAGAGCACAATTTGGCAAGCCTCATGCAAAAGAAAGTGTACAGGCTGACATTTCTGGTGTCTGGTTGATGAAACAATAGCTGCTTCTTTTTTTATTAAGGGACAGAGTTTGTATGGGAGCCTGGCTGCCATTGAAGCTAATGAAAACATCAATTAATGATTTAGCTCAGTTAAACAGTTGTAACTAGCAGTAATAAGATGAAATTAAGAAAAGAAAATAATAGGTTCAATATTAAAAGAAATTCCAGTCAGTGAGATCTATCTACTCCCAGGACTTTGGGATGTGTGTAACTTTAAATCCATACACAAAGTGAATGGTGCAGTTCATGTTCTTAAAGATATACATGCCCTTAAGGTTTTTAGCTGGATCATGGCTGTCATTGCAGTATAAAATGGTATCCATCATTATACTATAAGGACAAAACCCACCACCTACAACACTAGATTGCATGAAGCATTAATAAATACACTAAAGGAATCAATCTTACACTAGGGGGACAGATATTACTAGATTACCCATCTACGTCTTTATCATCTCTGCATTATGTTTAGATGCTGTAATATGGAGCTGGAAATTATACTGGAGGAAAAGCAGAAGATAGCACTTCCTTTTGAGATATCAGTTTTCTTTTTTCCCCATTTTGGTCATTCACCTATGTTGTCACTCTTGAACACAGTCAATAATACTCTATTGGAAATTACAGAGGGATTGCCTTGCTGTCCAGGAAAGATCATTGCGAGAACCCTCCTCCCTCTTGCTGAAGTGTGCCTCCTGGACTCAGTATGGGTTTAAGGCAGGGGTGGGCAAAATATGGCCTGTGGGCCAAATGCAGCCCACCAAGGGATTTTATCTAGCTCGTGGTGGAGCTGTTGCCCTGTGGAGTCAGGCCAACTCTCAGGATCTCAATATTGAGCTGTTAGACAGGAGGGTGTGGTATACAATTGCACATGCACACACTCAAAAATCAATTAAGTACATGCACACACACTAGGCACATACACACACTCTAGGTACATGCATCCCCACCAGGCATGCACACACACACTGCCAATTCAGGTACATACACATCAAAAATTACCAGCCTAGACAAATGCACACCTATCACCAATTCAAGCACCTACACACACTATACAGACCAAAATAAATTAGACCAGAATCAATTACCAATACCTGCACACCCAATACACATACATGGATCACTAATTCGTATACCATGCACACAGTGACATACATGTATATCAGTTCACATACATACCAGTCACCTGCACATACATACAGGTGAGTTCCTAACTTTGGTGTTGTGGTGTGTATGTATCTGCTTGGTGTACTTGGGATACCTGGGGGAAGGTTAAGGTAAGAGAGAGAGAGAGTGAAAGTGTAGGGGGTAAAAGTCGCCAGGACCTGGATTAGAACCACTAAACTAGAAAGAGAGCTGAGCTGAGGAGCTGAAGCTTGGGGTTACTTTAGGTTACTGCTGGTAGAGACAGATGAAAGCTGCTGGTGCTGGCATTAGAACCAGCAGACTGGAGGGAAGTTGGGGTAACTTAAGGTTAATTGGTGTTAATTGAAAGCAGAAAGTGGGCAGAGCAAAGGAGTAATGCCAGGGAGAAGCCTGGAGGCTGGAGCAAGGAGGCTACAGGGGAGCGAGAGTAAAAGAGAAGGCAGAGAAACAGGGATTGGGAAGAAGTGGCAAGAGGCAAAAAGTGGCAGGAGGGGGGCTGAGAATCTGCAAAAAAGGGACAGAGAGGAGGCAAAACGTGGTGGGAGCAAGGCTGAGAGCCTGCAGAAAGCAACGGGGCTAAGGGTTGAGAGGGAGAGAGACAGAGACTGAAATCTAAGAGGGAAGGGACCGGGGCTCAGTAAAACACAACCCAACTTGGGGTTACAAATGACAGTGGTTTTATTGAACAGGGGATATGGTGACACAATATTTTATTGGTTCCTTTGCGCGCACACACACAATGGGAACAGGGGTTAAAGGGGCTGAAGTCTGGGAGGAGAGAGAGAGAGAGAGAGAGAGAGAGAGTCCAAATTGGAGGAGGAAATATGCAGTTGATATCTACCTATCTAAGGCTGAAAGTGGGTCCTCAATGGCCAGTCAGGGTCTCCTTCAGCTTGATGTTGTGCAGAGAGAGTTGCTGGCAGGGCCTCTGGGGTGGACAGGTGGTGTGACGTGGAGCTCGTCTGGTCCAGATAGAAATGGCATTCCCAAGGAGTCAGTCTTCACTACCCCTTTTTATGGGGTAGACTACCTATGATCTCCTATGGGAGGGCCTGTCCAGGCCATGCCAGTCCTGGCCCAGAGGGCTCCAGGTGTTCTTACTGAGCACGTGCAGCCTTGGCACAATGGTGGGTTACCTCATCTTTTGTTTCTTGAATGCTGAGGGTGGTTCCAAGGGCTGGGTCATTGGTCCAGGTATTGGAGTTGATGGTTCAGTCATTCAGAGGGAGCTATTTTTAGACTTACTGCCATTGTATTTCAAGCACACTCATTCATCCCCATTCATTCAGGAACCAAGTTACATAGGAGGGGTAGTATGAGTCATAGGTTACACAACCAGGCATGGGGATAAGATGGAGGCTTGACATTACAAGTTGGAAACTTGACGTGACTTATACTAACATACATATATAGGCCTAAAACAGTAATCACATAATATAAAAGCAGTAAAAAAAAATTAATACAAACATAATAATGATCACTTATAAAACACTGGATATCTGTATCAAAATATCCTATGTCCAGCATACCTACTGCCTAGGAAATGACCTGCTTGGTGGAACGGGATCTTGGAGTCCTGGTGGACTCCAAGATGAACATGAGTCGGCAGTGTGACGAAGCCATCAGAAAAGCTAATGGCACTTTATCGTACATCAGCAGATGCATGACGAACAGATCCAAGGAGGTGATACTTCCTCTCTATTGGGCGCTGGTCAGACCGCAGTTGGAATACTGTGTGCAGTTTTGGGCGCCACACTTCAAGAGGGATGTGGATAACCTGGAGAGGGTCCAGAGAAGGGCCACTCGTATGGTTATGGGCTTGCAGGCCAAGCCCTACGAGGAGAGACTGGGGCACCTGGAGCTCTTCAGCCTCCGCAAGAGAAGGTTGAGAGGTGACCTTGTGGCTGCCTATAAGTTCATCACGGGGGCACAGTAGGGAATTGGTGAGGTTTTACTCACCAAGGCGCCCCCGGGGGTTACAAGAAATAATGGCCATAAGCTAGCAGAGAGCAGATTTAGACTAGACATTAGGAAGAACTTCTTCACAGTTAGAGTGGCCAAGGTCTGTCCTGCCTATGCAGGGGGTCGGACTCAATGATCTATTGAGGTCCCTTCCGACCCTAGCATCTATGAATCTATGAAAATAGCAGGGCACTTATTTGCAAAGAGGGGAGAGAAAAATAAAACTTACTACCTAAAATAAAATGTTAAAGCTTATCCTACATCTTAGCTTACTTATACTTATCTATAGGGAATAAGAGGGAGAGACAAAGTCAGGAATGGTTGGGGAAGGGGAGGGAATTTAATTTTAAAAGAAGAAAAAAAAAAACTGGGGGTTTTGCTACAGAGCCATTGGTCCCATGCCATCCAGCGTGAGAGGTTGCCTGGGCTGTGGCACATGTGACTGGTTCTGCCACCTCCAAGTGTGTGGCTGGTCTTGTTGCTCCCAAGGCATGCTGTGGGGTCAGGGTGAAGCAGTAGACAGATTCCACTTCGTGACAGTTCCAGTGGCTGCCACCACTATTGTCTCCATTGCTGCCAGACCCAGCCCTACTGCCCAGGTGCCCTGGACCATCATTCAACACCAGGGGCACTGAAGAGAGCAGGCAGGCAGGGTCTTTATGGAGACTGGCCCAGAACCCCCTCAGGCAGGGTATGCTCAGCTTGGTGGATGGGATAGGGCTGCAGGTGGCTGGGGAGCAGGGACCAGGAGTGGGATGGTTGGGCAGGGGCCAGGATCTTGGGACAGTTATAGCATGGGGCTGGGGCCTGGGAAAAAGCCGTGATCTGCTCCCTGCATATCTCCTTCCATGGAGATCCTGCACGCCTGCCTGCCTATTCCATCTGGCACTCCTTGCAGTGGGTGTGGGGTGGATGGGCCCAGGGCTAGATAAGCTCAATTGCCCCTACCACGCTGGATCAACACCTCCCCACAGCCTGCAACAGCTCACCGAAAGTCCCAAAATGGCCCTCCAGCCAAAATAACTGCCATCCCCTGGTTTAGGGCATCAAGTGGCACAACTGACATGATCTTCACAGCTTTCCAACTGCAGGAAAAATGCTGGGAACAACATAAACATCTCTATATGGCCTTCTTTGACCTCACAAAAGCCTTCAACTCTGTCATCTGAGAAGCACTGTGGAGGATCTTTCTGAGGTATGGATGCTTACCAAAATCTATCACCATTCTTCTCCTGCTCCATGATATGTAAGCAATGATTCTCAGTAACAGATCTATCACAGATCCCTTTGAGGTTAAGGCATAAGGCTGCATCATTACCACAACCCTCTTCTTGATAGTCCTTGCTGCAGTGCTACATCTGACCACCAACAGTCGGAGTGGAGCTAAACTACTGAATGTAAGCTATTTAATCTCAGCCAACTCCAAGCCAAAACCAAGACTACCCCAACCTCAATCATTGAGATCCATTATGCTAATGATCCTATAATATGTGCTCACTTGGAAGCAGATTTTCAGACAATCATCAACATCTTTACCGAGGCATACAAGACAATGGGACTCATGCTTAACATTCTGAAGACTAAGATCCTCCATCAACAAGCTCTTAATAAGCAGTTCTCAACTCTGGCAATTCAGATTTATGGTGAGAATCTGGAGAACATTAAGCATTTTCCATACCTTAGAAGCCATCACTCACAGATAGCTGACCAAGAAATCCAACACCATCTCAAACATGCAAGTGCAGCCATTAGACAGCTGAGGAAATGGGTGTTCAAAGATTGCAACATCAGATTCAAAACCAAGCTCATGGTTTATCAAGCAATTGTGCAGAACTGAGACATGGACAATGTACAGAAGATACCTCAAGTCCCTGGAGAAGTACCATCAATGCTGCCTGTGGAAGATCCTTTGAATCCAGTAGGAACACAGATGCACCAATATTAGCATCCTCTCATAAGTAAACATCATGAGCATCTAGCCTCAACTTCACTGGATCAGCCACATCATCCAGATGCCTTACTCCAGACTCGTGAAGCAAGTTTTATTCTCCCAGCTCAGTCAAAATGTACACTCAGGAGGAAGGCAGATAAAGCACTTCAAGGATATCCTTAAAGCAAACTTGAAAAAATGCAACATCAACATCAACTCATGACAGACTACACAGGTGACTGGTGCCTCGAGTCAGCAACAGGGAGGGGGGGGGCACGAGGGGCATTGATCTCACTCACCAAAAAGCAGCTGTGCTGCTTCCAGAAGTTCTGTGGCCACTTCTGGAAGCGGCACAGCCGCTTTTGCTAGTGGCCCCACTTCCCGGCTGTTGCTCGCAGGGGGGGCACCAGTGCTCCTGCCTGCCCCCCGCCCGTCACTTAAATAGGGAGTGCAGCCTGACAGGGGGTGCACCAGCACTCTCAGGGGGTGCACGTGTACCCCCATGCACCCCCTGTGTGTCGCCACTGAGATACTATCATCGAGGACTGCCCCAAATGGAGGAAGAATGATGAAACCTAATGACGACAACAGGAAAAGGAAAAGTGGGAGCGGCAGGAACAGCATGTCATGGACCAACTTAAGAATCCAGAGCCACCCACCCTGCACAGAAACGTGCCCAAGTTGCAATAGAACCTGTTGATGGGTCAGCCATCTTCAGACCCACAGATATGGAAGTCATGGAAAACAATCATCTCTGACTACGAGGGACTACCAATGATGAATCCTCGATGTGGCACTTACAGTGAACTTCAACAACACTACATGCTGTTCTTCCCTTCTTGCTTGACAATTATAGCTACAAATGAGTTCAAGTCAATTAAGACAGTTTTCTTATGGTATCTGGAGTATCTGACAATACAAGTAACTTAACTACTATACATGGTAAAATATCAATTTTGAATGAAACTCACTTTGCATGCATTTCTATGACATGTGTGGACAAAAACAAGCGCCCTGGGTCTGATGGTGTAGTCAATGCAATCAGTAGGGCTGTGCGAAATTTCTCTGGCTGTTTCGTTCCGACACTGTTTCAACCAATTTCAAGGTTGAAACACCAAAATCAGAATGAAACAAAAGCCGTCAAAACAGCCTCGAAACAAAACAAGGCTGCTTGAAACGTTTCAAAAGTCAAAACATTTTGACCATAGGCTGGGGATGGGAAGTCAGTCCAGCTGGGCTGACTTCCCATCCCCAGCACAAGATCTGGCTACATTACAGCGGGGGCAGGAGGCAGCCCAGCTGGGCTGCTTTCTGGTCCCCCGTGTTACATTGCACCAGGACAGAAGTCAGCCCAGCTAGGATGCTTTCCAATCCCCCACACTACATTGTTGCTTCCAGGGGCTGTGCTGGATCGCACCAGGGGCTGGGCTCCCTCCTGTGCTGGGATGCCTCCCGCCCTTGGCGTGATGTAGCGTGGGGGACCAGAAAGCAGCCCAGCTGCACTGCCTTCCACTGCTGGCGCAATCTAGCATGGGGGACTGGGAAGTAGCCCATCTGAGCTGACGTGGTCTAGTCTGGAGGACGGGGAAGCAGCCCAGCTTGTCTGCCTCCCACCCGTGATGCGATGTAGCACGCAGCCCTAGCAATCAGGGGTAGTAGCAGTAGGTGGAGGTCTTTCATGCCTAGAAATAATCTAGATTGCATAGATATTTAAATTACTAACAAGAGAAACAAGAGAACAACCAACACAAAAATCCCATGATCCGTCAAGGATTAATCCATTATAATCTAATACCCCAACATTTTGAATTCTGCTTTCTTTTGGCAGTAAAAGAATATACTTCATTCATGTAGTCTGGGAGTATAATATATTAGCTTCTAAGAGCTTGAGAATGTTATCTATTTTATCTTCAGCATAGCATAAAACCCTGAATCAGATGTCCCCAAGATAATGAAGGTGAAAACTCAGGGATCCAGAGGGTAATATGTTAACCATACGGTGCTCAAAATTGTTCAACTAATGCACTGATGTGTGCATATTCTAAACCACAGCAGCATAAATGACAGCAAGGCCTTTACATTATCTGATAATACAGCTCTTTGAAACATTGATGGTAGACTCTCTCTCTTTACATCATGTCACACAGGACAAGGAATGGGACAGTGCCTCTGTGCTTCTCAATTCATAGATATGCCATGCAATACAACAAGCCAGCTTTATAAAGGCCTGCTGAATGAAGCTCCATGCCTGCAAGGGAAATTTAATTGGATTTCTTTATAGGTTGCAACAATCCAATGAAAAATTATGTAAGAATAGCATGATTCAATTTCAGCATGCACTTGAATAATAATTTTTTTTTAAATTCTTCACGCACACACACAAAAGGTTAAAAATGAAAACAACCTAAAACAGCAGTTTTCAACCCAAATAGACCACGTGACCCAACTTTATTCACAAATGCATGGACATTGTATGTGTCATTGTCCCACCTCAGTATATATAAATGCACAAATTATAGACCATTTAATGTGAATTTGCAGGCTTTCACGGCTTCTGGGTTTGACTTTCTGGAGGAATAATGTTGTCTTTCATGCTGTCCCTATACTCTGAGACAAAGTGTATTCCTCCTACAGAATAGAAAGAAAATATTGCTCCAGCCAGCTATCAGATTCACCTCAATGGATGATGATAAGTCTGTGCATTATGGGCTTGGTATTCTTGCATACAATTTAGATTTTTCTGTGCTTTTCTTCAAACTTCATATACAATTTCACAGTTAGGATAGACCAGATGCATTCTAGACATTCTGTTGTTCATTCTCTGCATGTACACAGTGCATATGAACTGCATGTACACTTGTCTGCAAGACTTAAATCCTTTGTGGCAAACAGCATCTATATTTTTCAGACACACCTCTTGATTTCTATTGTATTCTGATACAACAAAAGGAAATCCTATGACTACCATAATAAATCCGATCTCCACCCCAGAGTGCTGAGGGAATTAGCAGAGGACATTGCGGGACCCCTGGCACAGCTTTATGAGCACTCACTGTGCACTGGCTTTGTGCCAGAGGACTGGAAAAGGGCCAATGTGGTTCCCATTTTCAAAAAGGGAGGAAGGAGGACCCAGGAAACCAGACGCCAGTTAGTCTTAACTCGGTCCTGGGTAAGCTTTGTGAGAGAATGATCCTGGCGCAGGTCCGCGAGGGGCCAGCAGGGGAGATTATGCTTAGGGGCAACCAACATGGGCTCATTAGAGGCAGGTCCTGTCAGACCAACCTGGTGGCCTTCTATGACCAGGTCATGAAATCCTTGGATGCAGGTATCACAGTAGACATAGTCTTTCTGGACTTTAGGAAGGCCTTCGACACCCAATTCTCATTAAAAAACTAGGAGACTGTGGCATCAATGCCTACACAGTCAGATGGGACACTAATTGGCTGGAGGGCAGCACCCAGAGACTGGTGGTGGATGGGTCTTATTTGACTTGGAGGGATGTGGGTAGTGGGGTTCTGCAAGCCTCGGTCCTCGGGCCCGCACTGTTCAACATCTTCATCAGCGACTTGGACGGGGGCGGTAAAAAGTACCCTGTTCAAATTTGCAGATGACACTAAGATGTGGGGAGAAGTGGGCACGCTAGAAGGGAGGAATAGGCTTCAATTGGACTGGATTGGATTGGATTACAGGGGTGGGTGGATGAGAACAGGATGGGTTTCAACACTGACAAGTGCAAGGTACTGCACCTGGGGAGGAAGAACCAGCAGCATACCTACAGGCTGGGGAACTCCCTTCTTATCAGCGCAGAGGCAGAAAAGGATTTTGGAGTCATTATTGATGCCAAAATGAACATGGGCCAACTATGTGGAGATGCGGTCAGGAAGGCCAACCGTACCTTGTCATGCATCTACAGATGCATCACGAGCAGGTCCAAGGAGGTGATCCTCCCCCTCTATGCGGCACTGGTCAGGCTGCAGTTGGAGTACTGCACCTAGTTCTGGGTGCTGCACTTTAGGAAGGATGTGGACAACATGGAGAGGGTTCAGAGGAGGGCCACCCGCATGATCAGGGGGCAGCAGAGGGTCCCTACGAGGAGAAGCTAAGGGACCTGAACCTGTTCAGTCTCCACAAAAGAAGGCTGAGGGGGAATCTAGTGGCCTGTTACAAACTAGTCAGAGGGCACCAGCAGGCATTGGGAGAGTCCCTGTTCCCCCAAGCACTACCAGGAGTGACAAGAAATAACGGTCACAAGCTGGCCGAGGGTAGATTCAGGCTAGACATCAGGAGGCGCTACTTCACTGTCAGGGTGGCTAGGATCTGGAACCAACTTCCAAGAGAAGTGGTGCTGGCTTCTACTCTGGGGGGGCTTTAAAAGGAGGCTGGATGAACACCTTGCCAGGGTCGTTTGACCCCAGTGCTCTTTCCTGCCATGGCAGGGGGTCGGACTTGGTAGGGTTGGAAGGGACCTGAGCAGATCATCAACTATGAAACTATGAAATTAAGATTGTATTGAATGTGAAGTGTAAATGTAGAATCCAATTAGTCCTATAATCCCTACACTATTTTATTTGATATTAAATACTACTTAATTTACTAAATTCTGAGAGTTTCAATTTTCAGTGCACTACAGCATTTTAAGTTGGAAAGTTACAAGTGCATTATAATATTTTCAGGAGATTTTTAGCCTCTGATTAGGAAATAAATGGGACTTCGGGGAATGAAAAAGAAGAGGAAGAAAGTTTGGGACTGTGGAATAAATACATTAGTTATTTGCTTCTGCTAAATATATCAGCAGCATTGAAATGAAAGATTCATCATTAGCATGAGTGACGCATAAGGGGTGCACAGTGCCCCCCCCTCCTCGAGAGCGAGCGACGGGCAGGAGGTGCAGGCAGAGCACAGGTGCCCCCTCTTCCCCCTCCCCCCGTGAAGTGCCGCTGGCATTTCTAGGCTTAGTGTCTGGCTGCAAGAGGAACCGCCCCCAGTGTGGACACCATGGCAGCTGCCTGCGGATTCATAGATTCATAAATGCTAGGGTCGGAAGGGACCTCAACCGATCATTGAGTCTGACCCCCTGCCTAGGCAGGAAAGA
>NW_005841988.1:2318001-2321667 GCF_000455745.1 Alligator sinensis
CCAAGAAGTGCCCTGGTGAACAGAGCATCTCCGATCCCTTGCTGCATCTCCCTAATGAATTTGTAGGTCCCCACAAGATCACCTCTCAGCCTTCTCTTGTGGAGGCTGAAGAGGTCCAGGTTCCTCAGTCCCTCCTCATAGTGCTTGTCCTGTAAGCCCCTAACCATACGACTGGCCCTCCTTTGGACCCTCTCAAGTCTATCAACATCCTTCTTGAAGTATGGCACCCAAAACTATATGCAGTACTCCAACTGCAGTCTGACCAATGCCACATAGAGGGGAAGTATCACCTCCTTGGTTCAATTTGTCATGCATCTGCTGATACATGATAAAGTGCAGTTAGCTTTGCTGATGATTTCGTCACAGTGACGACTCATGTTCATCTTGGAGTCCAATATGACTCTGAGATCCCTTTCCGTTTCTGTGCTGCTGAGGGGGTCACTTTCCAGCTAGTAGGTGTGCTGTATATTTTTGTGCCATAGGTACAGCACTCTGCACTTGTCCTTGTTATATTGCATCCTATTGTGTACTGCCCACTCTTCTAACCTGTCCAGGTCTGCCTGCAATCATTCCCTACAATCCGGAGTATGCACTTCACCCCACAATTTAGTATTGTCCGCAAACTTGGACAGAATACACTTCACACCCACATCCAAGTCACTGATGAAGATATTGAAGAGTACAGGTCCAAGGACTGAACCCTGTGGGACCCCACTACCCACATCCTTCCAGGTTGATACTGACCTGTCTACTACCACTCTCTGGGTGCGACCCCCAAGTCAATTTGTCACCATGTAAATATCTAAGTCATGGCCTCTTAATTTATTTATGAGAGGCAAAGTGGGAGTCCCTGATTAGCCACAAAGCTAGTTTCCCACCTGCCTCTGGGCATGCCACCCACCTGACTCATCTGCCATGCTTTGTTGTCATTAATTATGTTGTTAATTAAGGCAGGTGAATGCCCATTTTACACCCCGATATGGCAGGGACTATCCATGGCTCTGTTCCACCCCTACACTGCAGCCCAAACCTCGCAGATGGCATCTCAGACAGTTGGCTCAACCATCCCCTTCGCCCATTAGCTGTGGCCACAATCATGGGACCTTCAGCTTCTGTATAAGACCTGGCCCCATCTCAGGCCAGTCAGGGCCCTGAGCTTCTTCGTTCATCATGGGTGTCCCTCACGGTGGACCCCTAGCCCTTTTGACCCTTCCGGTCCTGGCCCCAGTATTGACTAGTTGAGTCACTTGGTTGGGTTTATGCCTCCTGCCTGCACTTAGGGATTGGGGTCCCCCATTCCCAGCTCAGGTGCTCCTGAAAGCATGCCTGGCCTTGCAGGGTCACTCCCCCAGGAGACTCAGGCACCTCCAGAAGCTTACCTGGCCTACACTGCTCTGATAGAAAATGGCCCACCCAAAGGTGAGGGCTAGGGTTAAGGCGCCCCTACTTGCCTTTCACTGGGTTGATAACCGACCTGGCATTTCCTGGGGGCTCCCATGCCACTGAGAGCCCCACCAGGCCATCCACTCTCAGCAGGGTGCAGTTTTAGGTCATGCCCAGGACCATGAGCTCCTGCCCTTACCTCCAGGAAGTTGTAGTCAGCCTAGTAGCCAGGCAATGTTACTGCCTGACATGCCAGCAGTGAATTGCCCTGTTTATATAAGCAGCCATGGATCTAAAATGGCTGCCACAATTAAGGAACTGCGGGGTGCCTGGGCCCGCCCCTTAAAGTGGCAGGCACCAACAGTACCCTGCCACAGTCACAGCCTCTTGGGGGTCATGATTGACCACAAGATGAACATAAGCCACCAATGCGATGTCGCAGTTGGTAAAGCAAACAAAACTCTGGCTTGCATCCATAGATGCTTCTCAAGTAAATCTCAGGATGTCATCCTCCTCCTGTACTTGGCCTTGGAGAGGCCACAGCTGGAGTACTGCATCCAATTCTGGGCCCCACAATTCAAGAAGGATGTGAAGAAGCTTGAGAGTCCAGAGGAGAGCCACGCACATGATCAATGGGCAAGAAAATAGGCCTTATGAGGAGAGGCTGTGTGTCATGAGACTCTTCAGTCTGGAAAAGTGCACGCTGAGGGGTGACCTGGTGGCAGCCTATAAGTACAGGAAACCCTCACTATTTGCAGGTTTGGCATTCGCAGTTTCAAATATTTGTGAATGCCATACCCGCATCTTAAATACACTTAAAGAAGCTGCTTGGGAGCACCGCACTTGCCGCCGCTGGCCTCCCGCCTCCATACTCCTGCTGCTGCCACTGGGCTCCTGATGCCGCACTCCTGCCACTGCTGCCAGGCTCCCACCATCACCAGAGCAGCCATGTCCCCCTACCCCAGCTACTGGGGACACTGCGTTCATGAACGCAGTGCCTTATTCGGGGATTTCACCATTCATGGGAGATACGAGAATGGGGCAGGGGGCTGGACTCAATGTTCCCCCGAGATTCCTTCCAGTCCTAATGTCTATGAAATCAATTAAATGATTATTAGGTTTCAGAGTGAAAAATCCATTTAGCTAAAGAGGCTTTTCACCTATACCAGGACTATTGTTTCAATTATAAAGGCTAGAAATACATATTTAAATTGAAAAGCTATGCTGCAAGAGGTAAATTTCCAGATACATTATACCACTGTAGATATGCAGAATACAGAACGCTTGCTGTATTACGGAAGCCACTATTCTGTTTTATTTAGCAAAAGCTAAGAAATGAAATGACAATGCAGTGCTGTAGTGTAGAGTTAAGGCTTCACAGTAGTATACTGAGTTCCAAAACAGTGAGTGAAGCAAAACTCAAACTTCTGAAACCCAGGAAACACCATAAATATCAAGATAAGGTACATAGCCATACACAACCTTAGCCTTTTTTTAGCAATGTCAGAATAACAGACATACCTTCACTTTGGCTTTCAACTTTCAAATTTCACAGCCCCATCATGCTCATGGGCACACCGCTATTTAACATTATTCTTTCAATGAAATCATCATTAAACTCAAAAACCACCCCTTCTTCTGCCTAACTACTGAAAATCTCTGCTGCAGTCCACCACTGATACAACCTACGTGAAGCAGCACTGAAACCAGTCATTCTGCATCTCCCAAAGTAAATATGTTGCCTTGGGGGCTCAGGCCAAGTCTCAGGATCTCAATATTGCGCTGTTAGACAGGAGGATGTGACACAATTGCACATATACAAAATACACACAAATCAATTAGGTGCACACACACACACACACTACCAGCTCAGGCACATACACATCCAAACCAGCCTAGGCACATGCATACTTATCACCAATTCAAGCACCTACACTATACACCCCAAAAGTTAGACACAGATCACTAATTTGTATATCGTGCACACAATGCTGTATATATATATATACACACACACACACACACACACACACACACACACACATATACATATATATACATACATACATGCACACACTCACACTAGCAACTCAGATACACACGTGTTCAAAATAACCAGTCTAGGTTCATGCACACCTATCACCAGTTTAAGCCTATACACGCTACACACACACCACATTTAGACAGAATCAGTTACCAGTTACCAACACCTGCACATCCAATACACATACATGGATTACTAATTCATATACCACACACACACACAATGATATCTATATATGT
>NW_005841988.1:2325552-2331358 GCF_000455745.1 Alligator sinensis
AGCCATCAGCATCCCAGGATCTTACAGCTGCACCTCCAGGAATGTAGTATACCTCATCCAATGCACCAAATGCCCTGATGGAAGATATGTAGGAGAGACCAGACAACAACTGCGCACCAGAATGAATGCACACCGGAAATCCATCAAAGACAGAAACACCCAATTACCGGTGGGGGCACATTTTTCACAGGAGGGCCACTCTCTCTCCAATCTCTCAGTCCTGATCCTCAAGGGAAACTTACACAACACTTCCCAGAGACGAGCCTATGAGCTCCATTTCATCAACCTGCTGGATACTAGAGATCAGGGACTAAACATAGACATTGGATTTTTGATACATTACAATCTGCCTGGCAACTGACTCCCCAGCCCAGCCCAGCCCCTGGCTTCTTTACTTTTCATTCCAGCCAGGAAGAGCACACACCAACTGCTGAAGCTTCCTTAGCTTGACGAAGGGTTTTTGAGTCCGAAAGCTTGCTTAATAACTATTCTCCAACCATTTGGGTTGGTCTAATAAAAGATATCAAATTCACCCAAGGAACCTTGTCTACCTATGTACTTAGACCAACACGGCTACAACCCAAACCCCTGCACCCACCTACACACACACACAAGTGAGTTCCTAAGTTGGGTGTTGTGATGTGTACGTATGCATGTGCTTGGTGTACTTGGGATACCTGGGGAAAGGTTAAGGTAAGAAAGTAGAAGTGTAAGGAGTTAAAGTTACTGGAAATGAAAGCCACCAGGACCGAGATTAGAACTGGTAGACTAGAGGGGCCTGGGCTGAAGAACTGAGGCTCAGGGGTAACTTTAGGTTAATTGATCTTAATCAATTAAAAGCCAACGCCCAAAACCTGCAGCACAAGGAAGTATGTCGGCACATACGCTGGGACTGGAGCCAGAGCTACGGGGAAGCTGAAAAGGTAGATGGGGAGAGGGAAAAATGGGACTAAGGGAAAGTGTGGGTGTTAAAGAGGGGCTCTGGGTGTGGGGAGCCAGAGCATGGCTTTGGGGCAGCTAGAGAAGTAGTAAGTGCTGGAAGCTGGAGCAAGGCTCCAGCTGCTAGAGCGAACTGCAAGACAGCTAAGTGGAGCTGTAAAGCTGGGGGGGGATTACAGAAGGTGCAGGGGAAGCCTGAAAACAGAGATACGGACAGCAGAAAATCGCAGGAAAAGCAGCAGGGACAGCAGGAAAGCAAGGAGAAGCTGAGAGGTGGCAGAAAAGGGGAGATGGAATTTACTATTTATCCAAAACCAAAAACTTGCTACCAGAACAAAAATGTTTAAAGCTTATCCTAAGTCTGAGCTCACGTATATCTATAGGGAATAGAGAGACAGAGAAAAAGTCAGAAATGGTTGGGGAAGGGGAGGGAATGCATTTTAAACTAAATACAAAAACAAAAACTGGGGGTTTTGCTACAAATACACACTGTTTGTCTTTGAGAAAACACCCAGGGGTCAGTCAGAGGGGCACACTCCTTCCTGAAAGGCAGGAACCACAAGGATCACTTCACATCACAATCACAGCTCTGCCACGCTGCTCCAAATGATCTTTCCAACGTTCAGTGTATGCAGTTAAAGCAGACAGAATGCAGGCAGATAAGTCCCATTGGCTATTGCCAGCAGTGGGGAGCAGAGTTAAGGTTGTACTGATGCATACTTCTACTTTCAGAAATATGAGTTTAACTGATCTCAACTTTCTACAAGGGGACAAGAGACAACAGGGCAAACTCATCTCTGAGTTAATAAACTTTTTTTGTTACTGAATATGCAGAGTGATTGATTTTGCAGTGTTTCTTCTACCCAATCTTCCAGACAAGCCAAAGAGAGAAAATAGCTTCAAAAGTGAAGTCAAAGGTGTTATCTTGGCTGAGATTTAAGGGTGTGATGTTAGATCAAGTTAGCTAGCTTAGTCCGTCTCCTAAAATTCTAGTTGAGATGAGATAAACTGTTCTTCAGCACATGCTGAGAAGTTTCAGTGTAAAGAACTTAAGAGACCACACACATAGATATCCACACATAGACCCTGTTTAGGCTTTGAAAATAGGTCATGTTTGATAATAAGTTAACACATTAACATGTTTTTAAATAGTTTTGCAGAGAGTTTCCCCTGAGGGAAACTATCATGTTTTTTAAAATGGGGTTAAAGCCTAACTACAAACATTTGAAACAGATTAGCACATTTTCACTAACACAATTTTAAACATGACCCATTTTCCTAGTCTAGACATGCCTACAATTGTCATTTGGGCTAAGTACAGACAGTCAAAAAGCCCCACGCTGAATTGATTCAGTCTTTGGTGGTTAGTCAAGGCTGCAGAGATTAAACTGAGAAACAACCCTATGATCTGTAAGGTCCCTTCCAGACCCTAAACTGTGGGGGAGGGGAGGACATTATTTCAGGCAGAGGGCCACGTATCCAGTTTTGGCAAGCTGTCAAGGTCTGCATGGGTAGCCCTGCCCCTCGATAGGTGCCCCACCTCATGGTTGCCATCTTGGGACAGGAAGTCCCGTCCCCTAACCTCTGACCTTTGCCATCAGAAGTCCCTCCCCTTGCTACCTGGAAGTACTCCTTTGGGGGAAAGGGTTTGCCATCTTAGGGGGGAAAAACAAATTACATACTAAAAATCAAACACCCATAATAATATATTTTAATTTAATTTAAAAAATATTTTTTTCTGATCTGTGTGTTTGTGCTGTATATGCAGAAGTGATTGCATATGGGGACTTGTGGGGATGCATGGATTTGTGTGTGGGGGTATGGATGTGGGTATGGGAGCCATGTGGTACATTGTGGCCAGCAGGCAGGAAAGGGAGAAAGCAGCGGGGGCGGGGGAGTGGAAGCGAGTGGAAGTGCGGGCCCTGCACCAGTGGCCTGGGGCCAGCGCCAGTGGGGCCCAGAGTGGGGTGGTAGGAGCATGGGGTGTGGACTGGCAGGGGTCTGTGGAGCCAGGCTGGGCTGCACCAGTGGGGGGGGGCTGACCTGGCCCGATAGAGCCCCTGCCAGCTGGGTCAGCCCCTGCTCTGGGCCCCGCCGGCACTGAACCCAGGACACTGGTGTGGGCCCCACACTCCCACTGGCTACCACTGGCTCCCGCGCGTCAGCTCACTCGCAGTGACCCCACCCCAGCCCTGCAATACAGGCAGGGACCAGTGCACAGCCCTGACCCCACTCGCCCCACGCTGCCCATCTGGACTGAGCAGCAGTGGCACGGAACATACTGCTGCTCAGTGCAAGGGAAAAGCAGCTGCTCCCCCTCCTCATGGCCGGCACTTCCTGCTGCAGCTACTTCCAGCCCACACGGGGCTGTCCTGCCCCTGTCATCTTTGACATGAGCCAGGGGTAGATAAATATTTATTTTCAAAAATTTTAGAGGCCCCGTGGGCCAGATAGAATGGCCTGGTGGGCTGTATTTTGCCCCTGCCCTAAACACTATGAAACTGTGAAACTGGACACATGTTAACTTTTGATTCAGGAAATATATCCACATATCTGCAGTGGCTCAGGCCAAAACCCAGGGGGTGCCAAAGCACAGGTCTCTGGCATGTAGCCAGCATGGGCTGTGTGCTCACTTCCTCTTCCTGCTGCCCCCGAGGTCTCTGGGATTTGCAGTCCAGAATTACAGCAGCAGGACCCTGCAGGGTTGCACATCATTTTCTCTTCCTGCTTCCAGGTGCCTCTGGGATTCGTAGTCCACAGTCACAGCCAGCAGTAATTTTCAGTAAATTTAGCAGGGCAGGGCAGCTCTGTACTCAGAGGATAGGGGCTTTAACTGGGAGAAAGGGGTTTAATCCCCTCTCCCTGGCCTCAGACCCCAGCTGAAATTTGCTGGGGGTGGGCATTCCCTGTCTACCTTTCCCCTAACCCTTCTCTGTTGCAGCAGACAGCACAGGCCAGCCCATGGGTAGAAAGCTTGCTGGGATGCTGGGGGACTCTGATTTAACTTAAACCAGGGACAGGTCTGGGACAGAAATTTCAAAAACTGGCTTGACCCAAATCAGTTAAGTCTAATACTACATTCAACTAGGTTTATCCTAAACTAGGTTCAGCCATTTTGAAACTGGTTTATGTGCACTGAACTTCTGTTCTGTTACTGGTTTAAACCAGTTTCTGATGACTTAAACTGGTTTATGCTCAACTTCTGTCCCTAGCCTAAGAGTTTTTCTTATCTTTAGAAGCAGTGCAATTTTTTTTTCTTATGATTCTCTTAGATCAGAGGTGCTTGATGCTCAGCCTGTGGGCCAAATCTGGTACACAGAGCCATGGCATCTGGCTTGTGGGGCTCCCCATGGGATGGGAAATTTGACAAGTATAGAGTAGTGACAGTTAATTTTGCTACCCTTCCTCTGCTGCCAAATTTCCAAGCCCTGGGGCCTGAGTTGCTGCTGGGTCATGCTCTCTCCCCACCAGAAGGCCATGTTGGGGCCAGGCCATGCTCCTTTCCCCTGTGCAAGGCCAGATTAGGATTGGGCTATGCCCTCTCCCTCCCATGTGGCTGGATGGGGCTGGGATGCCTCCTGCCCCCCTCTACACAGCCAAATCGGTCCCTGCCACACCTATCTCATGCACCGGGTAGGGCCCACTGACAGGATCTGGCCTCGGGATGGAATGAGCACTGCCTATCCGGCCCACAGGACAAAAGTTTCACCACCATTGTCCTAGATACACATACATGCTCTTTCAAGTATTGATGTAGTAGCTCTATACAATTCTTCACTTAGAGAGATATGAGCTTTAGTTATGAGGAAGAGTGAGAATAAGAACAGGAAAATAGGTGCAGATATTTTTATGATTTGATCCTGCCCAGGTGAAGTTAATGGAAGCTTTTGCTTTAGATTTCAGTGGTACCCCAGTAAATCTGGGATTACTATTATTAGACTTAAATAAAGGGGAAATTTTATTACTTTAAAAGAGTTAGGTAAAGGGGAAATTCTACCCTGGTCTTGTTCTACCAATTCACTTGTATATTTATCTGGAAGCTAGGATCTCAAACTGAAGCGGTTAATATTAGCATCCATCTGAACAACTTTCCAGCCACAGTATCCTTTTCAAACTTGCTGCCTGTAACAAGACGCATGTTATTCTATTAATGTCAAGGAATAATTTACTTAAACCCTTCTTTCTGCTAAGGATGTGGATCGCCATTTGTCTTTGTTTGGTACAGCAGCAGCATTAGCAATCTCATTGGAGGGTAGATGTGTAGATTGATAATATAATTGTTTTCTGTATAAATATTGTCATGAAAGCAAAGCATGCATGAGCAACAGTCTGTGTCTGATAATTCGACAGATCTAACTTGCACAAATCAGTCATTTACAAGTTAATTACAGTTGAGAGAGATTTCTTCAACATCCCAGCTTAAAAACAGACTCCTCTTATTGAAATTGTATTCCTCCCTCTTTCTATTTTAGCAGAGACTTTGCCACACCAGCATCAATATGTCCACAGTAACTAACCCCCAATTTTCAGAGGCTTATTACTCACATACACCATGTGAGTCCAGACAGAAACAGAGGGACAAATGCAAAAACAAAGCAAAACAAAGCAAAAAAACAAACAGATAAACAAACAAAACCAAATCCAAAGCTACCTACTGGCATGCAGAAATAAGTGCCCATTTTGACTTTGTAGTTTCAGCTTGGTCATCTGTGTTTTTAACAAAGGAGCTTCTACCCAGGAGTCATTGATTCTTGTCTTTCTTTCTTTCTTTCTTTCAAGATGGCCACCGACAGGTGAAGCCCTTCTGAGCTCCTGCAGCTCAGGTCCCTTCTCTGCATTCCCCCCCACTCCCTGCCCCCCCCTTCCA
>NW_005841988.1:2331499-2334004 GCF_000455745.1 Alligator sinensis
CCTCCCTAAGGCCAATTTTAGGCATTTTCAGCCCCCTCCCAGTCCCCAGCTTCAGTCTGAGGCTTTTTTTTTCTGTAGCAGCCTCTGTGGGAGAGTTAACCCTCTCCTGCCCAGGATGGCTGCCAGCAGCCAGGGCACTTGGCACGGGGATGTCTCTGTGGACCTTTCCCCTCAGCCATAGCCTGCGGGTGCATGCCCCTCTCCACGTCAGGGTGGAGGCCTGTGCCAGAGCTCTGGTGGACCTGCTGGAACGCCAGAGTGTCCAGTACGCCTCCCGGGTAAACTCAGTGCCCATCGTATACTTGAGCTCTCCCAGCCTGATGAGGAAGGTGTGTGCGGCAGGGCTGGAGATCTCGGGCATCCACTACTTGGTTATGCCCCTGGAGACCCTGGCAGTGTAGGTGGTGGCCTCCAACATCCCCCCAAACCTGCCAGACTGGGACCTCACCAAGGTGCTCGAGCACTATGGTGTCCTCACCAGCCCCAGTGCAGGCTGACCATGGGGAACAGGGACCCCAGGCTCAGGCACATCCCCTCCACCCCTGCCTCAGTCAAGGTGGTGGACCCTGAGGTGGTGAACCCCAAGCAGCCTGGCCCACCCCCTATGGGGGAGGTGCCAACTGCTCCCAAGAAAGCCAAGAGTAAGAGGCAAAAAGGAGCTTCTAAAGGAGCACCTGCCCCTTTGGGGCCTGCCTCTGACAGCGCCAGGGAAAATGTAGCCAGGGAACCTGACCCCACCCTGCCTGCCCCCCTGGAAACCCTGCCACCTCAGACCATGACTGAGGGTGTCCCAGCGACGTCTGGCAACCCTTCACCCCCATCCCAGCTCATGGGACTTGTGAGCGGCAAGGCAGGGACAGAGTGCCTGCCTCCCCAGCATCAGGCACAGGAGACAGCAGAGGGTCCTGCCACCCCCTCGCCCACTCCCCTGCCCACTGAGGCCAATGAGGAGGAGATGGAGTGCCTGCCTTCCAAGTGCCGCAAGTGGTCCCGGGAGCGGGATGACATTTGCCCCCCAAAGCAGATGGGGATTGATCTCCTGGAGACGGTCCTCGACCCAGATACTGAAGGGGGCCTGCTAGGGAGCCTGGCCATTGAGGGAACTTTCACTGGTCTCACTGGGAGGTCCCCCCACTGCCCAGTACAGCCCTGCCGGTTCTCAGTCAGCACAATCCAGCTTCTACTTCTCAGAGGACACCTACATGTACTCGTTCCCGTACTGGGCAGCCGAGCGGGCCACAGTCAGCCTGGCCAACTTCCTGGTGGGCCAGGCCAAGATGGCCACCCTGAAGAGCCAGCAAACCTGGCTCACTGGGACCATGATGGACGACACCCTGAAGCTCTTCCACCTGCTGGTGTGGGCCTGCCTCACTTGAATTCAAGCACGCGGTCCTCCGGCGGATGGTGTCCACCTTTGAGGAACACTGGGCTGTCAAGGGGGCACTGTGCTGAGTTGAGGTGGGACACCTGCTTCTTGCCCTGTGACGTCACCAGCTGCTCAGGGTGTAGAGGCACATCCAGCGAGCCGAGACCTCGGGCTTTGTCCATGCGGGTCGACGCCTGATGTCCTGAGGCCCCCCTGGGCATCCCCACTGGCAGAACTGTGTATATGTATATATGTAAATACTTCTTTTGTTCTTTGTGTTTTCTTGTTTTTTTGTATAGAGTGTGTGGGCAGGCCTTGCAGGCCATGAGCCCAGGCCTTGTCCTTGAGGCCCAGGTCTTCGGGCCAACCTGTACGTGATCTCTACTGCCCCCCATTTGTCACCCTCCCCGGAATAATCATTTCTTAGAAGTCAAAAGTCTTTCTTTCTTTCTTTTTTGTTTCTTTTGTGGATGGGTAGAGGGATGGGCCTGGGACCAGGACCATCCTATGTTTTTACAGTGCTTAGCCCACATCTTTTGGAGACTAGAAGAGCGCTGTCAACTGAAATTATGGAACAGAGTAGGAAACAGCATGCTCTCAGCCTGCCTTCTCAGGGTTCTTTTGGGCAAGCCCCAAAGAGCAACCACTGTGGGTACCTGTGGGTATCTCCACACCTACTTCAGGAGGACCAGGAGGGGCCCACGCTGGAGAAAGCTGAAGCAGAGGGAGAAGGCAAACCTACACTAAAGCAAGAAAGCTGGTTGCCATCCTGTGACCTGGGTATTACTGTAATACATTGGTTTTCAACTTTTTTTCATTTGTGGACTCTAAAAAAATTCAAATGGAGGTGTAGACCACTTTGGAAATTTTGAATGGAGGTGCAGACCCATTTGAATTGTAAGTGTTGGTATTCGCATTCTTTTGATTGATTGTGGTCATCTTTTGTGGATCACTTAAACATAGTCTGTGGACCTTCAGCGATCCATGGTCTACAGCTTGAAAACCACTGCTGTAATAGATAAGCCAGGGGTTTTCAACCTTCTTTAATAAGTGTACCGGGGGGGCAGGTAGTGAGCAGCTGGATGCTGAGCATGGGGGGGCAGGAGGTGGTGAGTGGCTGGGCACCAGGGCGGGGGGGG
>NW_005841988.1:2334035-2344721 GCF_000455745.1 Alligator sinensis
GGCGGGGGGTGGTGAGCAGCCAGATGCTGAGCAGGGGTATGGTAAGCAGCGGAGCAGGGGCAGTGCAGCGTCTGTGAGGCCCTGCTCTTGCCCCTCCTTGGCCCTGCTCCTGTGGCACGGGGTGGCCCCTGAGACCTTTCAAAGTACCCCCAGGAGTACGCATACCCCCAGTTGACAACCTATGACATAAGCTAATGGTAACAATAAGGAACAGTAGACTGAGCCCTGACATGGAGGCTGTGCCTTATAATTTTATTCACATTAGAAGCTTACTTAGTAAAAGAACCAGTTCTAAGACTCAGCAAAGCAGTGAGAGAAATTCTAAACCCACAGGGGCTTCCATCTTACTCCCCTTAAGTAATTGGCTAATTACACAATTACCTTAAGACCAGCTACATGTGCAAATTAGCTATCACACCATTAAAAGCTCCATCCAGCCATAAAGTTAGATCTAAAAAATGTGTACTAACTATAGTTGGTTGCTATTGAGCTTTAATTTGCATGTGTAGCAGGGTCTTCCCTGTGGCTGGGAGGCCTGTTGGCTGACAGGACTCTCAGCTGCAGAGGTGCACCATGCCCAGCTAGGGCTGGGAGTTCTACAACTGATGGGACTCTCAGTGCCAGCAGCTGCTGACTCTGGGTCCCAGCACAGTCCTACAGCTATGGACGCTGGGTACTGGGATCCAGCTTGGTCCTGGCAGCCAGGGAGTGTGGCTGCATTGAGGTACATGAAACTCCTGGAGGCTGAGGGATTGTGCCTGAGACAGTCTCCTAGGTTCGAGAGTACATGAAACCTCCGGTGTACCTGTTATCCCCCAACTCCATGGGTTCCATGTGCTCTCAAGCCCTGGATGTTGTGACAACCACAAACACTCAGCCTTGTAAGTGTGTGGGGCACCCCCCCAAACTCAAAGCCCCTCAACTGAGGGGTGGTCCCAGCTACAGGAGCTTGTTTCTTGCCAGTGCAGGGGAGAATCAGGCTCCCCCTGCACTGGGAACAAGGTGCAATGGGATCTAATGTGTGATCTATAATCGTACCTCCATAGTAGGATATACAGTTGTGTGCATCGTGCATTCAATCCCATTGTGCCTTTACCTGAATGTGTAGAGGAGGCCTCAGTCTTTAATGTTGCCAGTGGAGTCACTGTTATCCCAATCAAGCAGATGATTAACCCAATAGAAAGCTGAAGATGTGAAGCAAGGGGCGGAGCAGGGATGTAGCAATAACCTGAGACTGGTGTTGCATTTGTTCTGGGAGAAAATGTTTTCTCCCAGGACAAAGTGCATTCATTCAGACATCCATGTGCGCTGCCCTGGAACAAACCCTTAAAAGGTTTGTGGAATAAGAAGAGATAGCAGTTTGCCCTGGGACATCACAAAATACATCTAAAATGTTGTCCCGAGACTGCATTATTGGATCAATGGCAGAAAAGTGGCTGTGCATTCAGCTGCTCACTAAACCCTGATTGGAGGGGTGATGTGTGTACACGCCAATCACACAACTTTTCTTTTTCTATTCTTAGACAAATGTGATGTGTGTTCCCAGCTTGAGGGACTCCCTAACCACTCAGGTCAGGATATTGATATATATCTATGTAAAGATATAATACTTCCAAAGTAAATAAGTTAAAATAAACACTTACCCAAAAAACTATGATACTTGTCAAATGATGGTCAAGTGACACAGAACAAGCACCTGCAACTTGTCCTTAGAGTCATACAACCAGTTGTTGTGTTCACTGTGTTTGCTGCTATGCATTCAGCCCAAGAGCTAACTAAACCTGGTCCTGTAGGGTCCACAGACAGGGCCCTCACTAGGGAAACAAAAGACAGAGATGGTCACCAGAGTGCTGAGCCATTAGAAATTCTGCTATGCCTTTTCTTTGCTGGATACAACCATTAAACACAGTCTACTGCATCACCTACCAGAAGAGAGTTAGTTCTTGATTTCATTCCCACAGCTGTGTCAACTGAATTCCAACAAACTAAAACTGGTTCAAATGAGAGCAGAATCAGGCCCTTATGCTGTAAAAAAAGAAAATTAAAGCAACCCCCCACCCCCAAGTAAAATCAAGAGGACCAGATCCACAGCTAGTGTAATTAACCAGTGAAGTAAAGAGAGGTCACCCAACTTTTACTAAGTGAGAATCTGACTCATAACGTGTAATTTGTTAAAATAAAGGACCAAAAGATTGTAGAATAGACAGTCAAAAGCTAGGTTGGCCAATAGAGATTAATCCTCTCATTCTTCAGTGTAGTCTTTGCTCCAGTTTAATATTCTCAAAAGACAGAATTTACTCTGTGAATTGCCTGGCCCAGATAACCTTCCTTTTACATACATACATGGCACCTGGGCAAACTTTTTACTGTTGGAATGCAGAGAGGGTGCATCGTAAACCACAAAATGTTGCCCAGATCCAAACTGGTTCAGTGGAAAAATTTCTGAAGACTGTAGCTTTCACTGCATTTCAGATGTATAGCATAATTTGCAGAAGCCTAAGCTGAAATTCAAAGGTACTGAAGAGAATTAGGAACCCAGTTTCCATTGAATTTTAGTGAGATTCAGGCACTTAGTGCCAAATTGTCAAAAGTGGTCAACTCCTAGTGGTTTCCATTGTTCTCTAAATGACAGCAGTGAGAAGGCTTCTCCATTCTTCTCAATAGAAGCTACTGGATTATGAAAATCTTACTCTTGCTTTAAGTGATTTTTTTTGTCCCAATTGTTGGTCACTTGACAGTTTGAAACATTGCTTTGACAGACTATTGCTGGATATTGTTGGGAAGGGTGATTTCATGTGATTAAATTTATGTTCAATATTTTGGATTGCTCATAGTTATTCTTGGTTTGCTTTTAGAGAACAGATGGGGGCTGCTGTTGATCTGGTCTATCATCATTTAAGCATCATTCCTCCATTCTCAGATATCACTCCATCAGTACCTAGGGTCTGCCAGAAGAACATAGTCAACAACAGTGCATGGATTTCTGTTTCCCATCCTTCAAGTGCTAAGCATGCTGCTAATGCTACCATCCCAGGGAAAAAGAACTATCTCCATGCTTGGTCTAACTTAATTGACTTTAAGAGTCTTAAAACAGCAATAAATTTGATTGCCCAGGTTGAAACTCCAATGCAGAACTCATGTGTGGCAACATGAATGGTTATTTCCCTTAAACAAACAGAAAGAACCCAATTTCCATTCTTAATTAAAATGAAAAGGGGGTTTTATATTTAATGTTTTCTACTAAACCCTCTTGTAAGATTCATTATTATAAGGTTAACTCACCCTGTGGTTTAGCTCACAGTTACACTGAACTTCTTTGTGAATGACTCTTTTACAAGCAAATCCATCAATCTCCTAAAATAACTTTTTTTAAAATGTGCAGATCTTTCCAGCTGCTGACACATGTACCTTTTTTCTTATGAGAAACACCAAAAATGCCCTATTTGTGTATGTAAGTGCCACCAGTGGAGAGCAAAACCCTGCTATTTCCTTAATGCTCTTGATTTCAATGTAATTATGGAAAGAACACATGCTTTGTAACAGCTGTGATTAGTGGAAGCACTGGGGGAAAACAGACAATTATGAATGAGTTATTTTAAAAAATGCACCAAATTAAAGGACATAATGGTGGCCCCACTAGCCCTCACATTGTCCAATACGTACAATGCATTTAGAGCCAGATTGTACACAACTGCCCACAATTATTGCTGTGTAGATTTTAGCCAGTGGGAGTTCCAAGAGGCATTGTACCCAAGGATCATAAACCCTCCCAAAGCACTGCACCAGACCAAGGACTTCGCATACTGCTCCAGTCCACATATTGTGCTTGTCTCCCTGTGGCTGGCTAGCTGACCTCTCTGGAGGGAAAAACCCTTCCTTTTTGAACTCCTTGGCCCTTATTTTCATGGCTCTCTCTCATGAAGGCAGGTACAGTCTGACTCTTGACATAACAGTAATACTTTGCAACATTCATAGTTGTATTCCTAGCAAACGTGTCTAATAAATGTCTACAACATATTAGTCTCTCTCTCACGCAGATTCTGGATGAGATAGGTGCAGCGCTAAATGGCCAAGCCCCTAAACACTGCAAAAACTAGGTATCCCATAGGGAAACTCAATTTTTCCTATTATTTTTTCTCCTACAGTTGATTCTACCTGAGCTGCAGCAATAGATCCAGATTGCCAAAGCCTCAAAGTCTGGGAGTGTTTTGGGTCTAAAGTGGTATTCATTTGGTAAATGCTTCTTTTTTATTAGCTGGCATCCTATGTAGTCACAGTAGCTCTATCTCAATGGTCTCCAGCTTTTTTATACTGAAAGACCACTTTCAGCTTCTCCAATGCCCCTTAAAAGGCTTGATGTTAGGGCAGTGCGAAGCTTCATTCCCTGATTCGATTCGGTGGAGATTTGGCCCAATTCGGTGACTGAATCTCCTAATCTGAATTGAATCAGGAGACCCTTTAATCTCTCCAAATCAAATCAGAACCCTCCAAATCGATTCAGAGAGATTCAGAAAGATTCGGCAATTTGTACATAGACACAGCTTTAAATGTTTTTTCTGCATACCTCAAGGCACCAGGGGTGTTGTGAATACTGCGATGGTGGGGTGCATGGAGCATCCCACAGGAGTGCGGGGGGTTCCCTGGCGTGTTCAGCAATGGACCCAGAAGTGGACAAGAAGTACTTCCGGTCCACTTCTGGGTTCACTGGGAAGTGTGCTAGGGGCCCCTCCCCCCCATGACCCCCTGGCTCAGTGACTGGTGCCTCCTGGGTCTGGGGGGGCACCTGGGGTCCCCCCACAGCCAATTGCCGAGTTGGAGGTGCATGGCGGGGGCCGAGCACACTCCCCAGTGGGCCTGGAAGTGGACTAAAAGTGCTTCTGGTCCACTTCTGGTTTTGCTGCTGAGCATGCGGGGGCTGCCCCTCACACTCCTGTGGGATTCTGTATCCACGCCAGCATTGCAGCATTCATGAGCCATGCCTGGTACCTTGAGGTATGTAGAAAAAAAATTTAAAGCTGTGTCTATGTCCGAATCACTGATTCTCTGAATCAGCATCGAATCTTCAGATTCAGACCCAGCTGAATTGAATCAGGGACAGTGATCTGACTCAATGGATTGAATCACTGTCCCTGATTAGGGCCGAATCCAAATCGAATAGGGCCCATTTCACACACCCCTACTTGATGGTAGATTTCATGCTGTCTCAAAGGAGATGGACAGGGCCAATCACATTTCAAAAGGTTCACCCCTGGAAATGATGTCATTATTTACATAGTATTGCTAACATTTGAGGATCCTCCAGAGGAAGATGAGAGAGAGGGCTAGGGAGCAGGAACTGCTACCTTCATAAGGGTCATGGCTTACATGTGGAAACCTATTGCTTTATCCTTACTATAGTCTCATTTTTCCTTCAAGTGAAATGAAGGCAGTTATCCTGATTTTCAGAGGTACTAAGCACCTCCACACCTACTGAAATTAGACCTTGTATAGCATAATGGTCGATTTATTCTAATGTCTCATTTTAAAGACAGTTATAAAATGGCAAGTAAACTTCCTGTGTCCCTAAAAGAAAACACATAATCCACGGTTTCTCATAGCATGAAATAGAATTAATGTGTGTCCTGGAACCACAGCCCCTGGAACATATCAACACTAACAGTTTCTTCCAGTCAACCATTCCACGTGTAACAGTTTCTTTCTAATCAGAAATTAAGTGTCTTCAAACCAGAATGCAGGATCTCTTAATTTTATTTTGCAGAAATAATTGTACATCAGGACATCAGTATTTAGACTATGATTTTTTTTTAATCTAGCAGTTTCAAAATTATTACCTATGCACCCATGAAATGACAACAATCATATTTTTGGGCAATTGGTGCCAATTGAAAATGATTTCTAATGGTTATTAGATAATTTCATACCTAGCTAAATAAAATAATATTGCAACTATCATGCATCTAAATACTAATGAATTGTTTGTTTGGTAAGTTAGGTACAACTTTTGGCTTCACTGTTTTTGAAACAGCCTACTTTCCAAGAGAGAGAGACAGAGTAAAAATGCCTATTGTCAATATAAAGTCAATTTTATCTGGACTATAAATAAAAATAATTTGATGGCAACATATAATCAAAACAACATGGTGAAATATGACTCTTACATTTGGTTCTCCTTACCTGGTTGCCCACATCTCTCTTAGGCATAAATGGAAAAATGTGACATAGGGATAGATTTAGAGGGGGTGCAAGGGAATGATCACACCTTGCTTTAGCTGTGTTGCACGTGAGATTTTGGCCCAAGGTCTGGACAGATCTCCTGCTTTCTCACAGCTCTGAAATCCAAGGGGAAAGTGCTGCTGCTGCCATTCATTCTCCTTTTCCTGGAGGGGAGGAGAAGAAGGAAAAATGGTAACAGTGTTCACCCCCTCTCTACAATATAACTGTATAGAGATTTGCCCCCTCTTCCTCTTCAGTGGTAACCAAAGTTGGAATTAAACATTGTAATGTCACTTTTTTGGTGGAGGGCGGGGTGGGGGGGAGGTCATTGGGACCATTCCTGATAGTCAAATTTGGCACAAATTCTAGCAAAGATTAGGTTATTCAGTGGATATTAACCATTTGGTTATTCAGTGGACTACCAAGAAGATAGTTTTTTTAACTGTTTCTTCTCTATTTTCAACTGGCTATTCCAGTTGAAAATAGCCAATAAACAACTAGAGATTGCTTTGAATGGAGGAGAACAATGAGGAAGGCTTTATAAAAAACTATTGGAAATAGTATTTCATAGTTAACTACTTGTTTGTGTTCCTTTTGTTGATACTAGGGAATTGTCATAACTGGATGGACAAAACAATGAATATTGAGAGTCAACCTTCCTGGCCAAAACACTTCTCCATTTGTGGAGGATTAACTCTTAATCATGATTTTTTTTTGGTATTTGAGTCTTGATGCTATTACAGTAATGGATGGCAATTGTGTGTTACTTCACTTTTTCGTTGTTGCTGCAGCAACTAAATAGTGTTACATTATTATACCTAATTTGTCTCCATTAAAATAATGGGTGGCAACTTCGCATTTTCTTCTATGGGTGGCTGTTATTGATGTAATTTCTCTTCATTAGCCATGGTTTGCTGTGTCCCTTGGTGGCTATTGGCTCTGCTTCTCTAGAAGTAAGAATGGAATGTCCTCTAGCGGTATAGACAGAGTGTAAGTCAGGACTCTGCTGCTGATTCAACAGATGACTTTGACTGAATCCTTTAATGTCACAGCACTTCAGTTTTCCTGTATGTGAAATGGGGATAATACTACTGTACTTCTACTTTTTTATTTTTTGCAAATAAATGTCCCCTTTCCCTTCAAGCTTTTAAAATGTTGACGGTTTTCAACCAGGTCTGAAAACTGATGTTTTTAAGAAAATGCTGCAATAGCCTACTATACAGAAGAGCTGGAAGGAGGCGGATGGCTAGGACACTTGTCTGGGAGGTAGAAGACTAGTTCAAGTGGCTGCACTGAATGAAGCACAGCAAGGATGTGAATTGGGATACTATGGGATTTGGGGGTATGTTTCAGTTTTGGTATGTTAACCTCTCTTTCTGGTTTCGTTTCAGTTTTTGTCTGATAATTTTTTTAATATTTATTTTGGATCAAAATGAATGTTAAAGATTCTAACTTCATCCCAATTTTAAAAAATTCTGCTTAATAGGAAAAACATTTTCTCCCTAGGTGTGCCCTCTCTCACACTGCTTAACACCACATTAGTCACATCTTTATGGGTATGCTCCAGGTGAAGTATCTAGCATTAACTCTCTTCTATGGTTCTGGAGACTCTAGGTTAGTACTGCTAGCTTCATATTCTGCTTCAGTACCTCCGCCTCAATTCTGTAACTCATCTGTCAAAAAAAATATTCTGTTTCAGTTAAACTCTTCTGTTCTAGTTCCTGTGAGAAAGGCTTTTCAGGATGATCCAGGAAAAAAATCAACTTGTTAACCATGTACTATGTCTTCACTGTTTCCAGCAACATTATGTTTTCAGCAGATCTCCATTGTAACACACTCCACTATTGTAGGAGTAGCCATTCCTGTGAAATGTATTTGACTCTACAGTGGTCTGTGCCTTTTATGTTGTAAAACCTCTCTGTTCTTCAGTCTAGAAAATAAAGAAACTGAGTTGGTTTCTCTTTTTCACTGTTTATTCAGTGAAGCCTTGTGTTTTAAACAGGTAATAAATTTATACTAGCATAAAACTGTGGTGAAGAATCAGTCCTTAATATTAAAGAATATTAGCCAGTAGGGCTGTGCGAAGCTTCAATTCATGATTCAATTCGGAGAAGATTTGGCCCGATTTCGAGGCCAAATCTCTGAATCAGAATTGAGTCGCTCAAAGCTTAAAATTTTCCAAATTGATTCAGAGGCTCTGAGTTGATTCAGAAAAGATTCAGAAGTGATTCAGAGATTTGGAGATTCATAAGGCAGTCTTTGAGGGGAAACAGAAACTTAGAAAGGGGAGGGGGAGCGGGGGGGAAGGACAGACATCTCTAGCTGGCCAGTGAGTGTGATTTCCCCCTGAGTCCCCTTCCAATCACAGTGTCTGAGGGAGGGACATAAAAACAGCATAAAAGCCACTGTCTGCAGGCTTTTCTGTCCCTTTTGTGAGCTGTTTCTGCCTGAGCAACAGCATCTGGAGGGTACTGTGGCTACTGGACTGGCTTCCTAGTCACTCAGTCACCTGCTCCTTTTTGCTTTTAGAAAGGATTGGATAGGATAGGATATAGCTTAGTTTAGCTTAGCTTAGCTAAACTTACAATTCTTTTAGAAGAAAAAGTCAGATATTCATACAAAAAGAAGAGATTCAGATTATATATAGTTATTAGTTTTTGATATTATTATAGTTAGTTTACATACAAACTAAAGACAACACAGAAAAAGTGAGACAGAGATTCAGATTGAGATTAATAAACAACACAGAACTCAGAGTCAAAGAAGAAGATATATTATTTTAGGTACACTACACAACACAGAACAGTACAGTAAAGAAACATAACCCAGAAAAAGAAGAAGAAGAAGTCAGTCACATATTCAGAGTCAGAGCACTTCACAGAAGAACAACATACATCATATAGTTATTAATAATCAATAATCAGCAAGCCACAGTCCACTACACACAATGCAAAGCAAACAAATCACACAACCCAGAAGAAGTCAGACACATACACACCTGTTGCAGCACAGGAAAAATTAATATGAAGCTTGGTGGAAAGGCAGGTGCCAGGTCTTCTGGCAGGGGAGGGAAAGGGGCTAGAGGGGTATGGGGGAGAGCTAGAGCTGCAAGTTCCCCCCCTCAAACATAGACACATCCTCTTCCCAAGCAGCCATGAGGTGTTTGCTGCCAGTGGAAGCAAGGAGGTGGGAGCCGTGCCCCTTGCACCGGCACCACCTCCCCTAACTCTAGAAATAGGCACCAGCAGCAGAATGACTGTCTCCTCCACCACAATTTCATCTCCCAGAGTGAGCTTCTCACTGCCAGAGGAGGAGCTGGAGCTGGAACCAGGGGACCTGAGCATTCTGGCTAAAGCAATTCTGGGGACCGAGGAGGAATCTGAGTTTGTGCTCCACACCCCTCAAAGAACCTGGTCTCCTTCTCTGGAAAGCACCTTGGAGGAGGTTGAGGTTGTTGAGGCTCAGGCAAGGGGCTCAGCTGAGTCAGCTCCTCCTGCTCTTGTGCCTCAGCTTGCTGAGGAGGAGGAGAAGGCAGGAGCCCCACCCTTAACCCAGAAGCAGGTGAGTAGTGTAGTGTGGGATCGTTTTGAGGTGGCAGATGATCCCAGGTTTGCTATCTGCCAGCACTGCTGAAGGCAAGGAGGTGAAACACTTCACCGCCATGCTGCTGCATCTCAGGAGGCATCAATCTGTTGCCCTTCTTCCTGCTCAGCCTGGCACCAGTGAGAGCATGCCCAAAGTAAAGTCCCCCACTCACTCCAAAGCCCCTGTCCTCGCAAAGCAGAGGCAAGCCACCCTGAAGTAGTGGGAGAAAGCTGCAGGCAGAGTGGGGCATGTTCCCAAGGCAAGCAAGATCACTCAGAGCTTTGGGGAGAAGCTTGCTTTGGATAGCTAGATCTTCTTAGTTGAGTGGCCAAGGTTCAGGGGGCTCATGGCACTCATGGCCCCAATTTACCAAGTGCCTCCATGCACCACCTTTAGCAAGACGGTGGTGCCCTCCCTGTGTGAGGCATGCAGGGAGTACTTGGGAGTACTCCAACATCTGCAGCAGCTGGGGTGGTGATCACGCCTACCTCTCCCTCACAGGGCACTAGTGTAATCAGTCAGGCCATTGGTGGGCTCTGCTCCAAGCCGAGGTGCTGGATGAGTCCCACGTGGCAAGGGAGTTCATGGTGGCCATGAACTGCATTGTACATGAACTGCATTGTGCAGGCATGGCTTACTGGGTATTTTGAGCTGTAGGAAGTTGGCTTCAGTTCTGGTGATGAGGTTAGGTGCTTGTTTGAATTTTCAAACCACTTTTCAGAGGTGGGCCTATGAACTGCACTTCATCAGCCTCCTGGGTATTAGGTACAGAAACTCATGGACTCAACATAGACAGTGGAATTCTGACACACTACAACCTGCCGGATATCTGACTCCCCAAGTAACTCTGCGCTTTTACCTGCGCTGCTACATCCCCCCCCCCACCCC
>NW_005841988.1:2347439-2371329 GCF_000455745.1 Alligator sinensis
TTCTAAATTATTCCCACGTGGCGGCTAGCGATTGGCTTGCTAGTCGTATAAGAGGTTTGAGCAGTTTCCGCCCAAGTTATAGAGGACTCCACAACCATCTCGTGGGGACTCTGAGCACGCGGCAGAGTAATAGAAACTTTGCGTGTGTCTCAGAGGAGTTCGGCGGCCTGATCAACCACCCACCTCTTCCCGTCTCATTCGTTAAATTCTTAAGACGTATCTACGGTTTTTGCGCGCTCGTCAAGGGTATCCAGAGCTCTGTCGTGTTTGTTTTGCGGAGCCTAGCAAACTCCGAGCGTGTCTTCGGTGGAGCCTAGCAAACAAACTCCGTGCGTGTGTCTTCGGTGGAGCCTAGCAAACTCCACTTGTGTTTGTCTGTAACTGCAACTCAAGAAAGTTTTTCCTGCCTGCACCGCAACCACCTACAGTGTAAGTAAAACAATCTTTAATTAACCGCTATGAGTCCGTGCCTAATTCTAGTCCGTCGTGCAAAAGTACCCGCCCTACCGTTGTGGGCTCCCGGCCACAGCCCGCCGCGCGCCCCTGAAAGCCTCGGCCCGCCCGAAAGCCTCAGACCGCTCCCGGCCCGCACAACACCAACTGCAGGTGCTTCCTCAGCCTGACGAAGGGTTTTTCAACCCAAAAGCTTGTTAAACTACATTTCTCTAACTATACAGTTGGCCTACTAAAAAGTCACCAGATTGTCTTACCTGTTGCCTTTTAAAGCGGTGGACCAGATTGAGGCTGTAAAGGAGGAGGAAGCCTCATTGGGTCACATTACCATGTTGTGTAGAGGCCCCAGTGTCATTGAGGGCATACCTTACATAGAGTCACACAGTGACTTAACAGAGACGCTAGAGAAGAAGCAGCTCGTACTCGAGAGGAAAGAAGGGCTCCTTATCAGTTTGGCAATCTGAGATGCTGCTGGTGCTACAGTGCTGGTGCTCAGTCAGTCACTAAGTTATTTTACCTGTTGTCATGTAAAGTGGTGGACCAGGCTGAGGCTATAGGGGAGGAAAAGACCTCATTGGGGCACACCACCATGTTGTGTAGAGGCCTCAGCGCCAGTGAAGGTGTACCTTAACACACACACAGTGTCATCCACCCATGTCACAAGTTTTGCCTGTCTGCAGCCAGAGGTGCAGGGCCCCAGAAGCCAACCCCCCCCTGCACCTATCTCCTTGAAAGCTGGCAGGCTTTGTGAACTCAGCTGGGGCCACCATCCCTGCAGTTTTCACCCCACTGTGCCTTAACACACACACAGTTAATGCTTAATACCCATGTCACAAGTTTTGCTTGTCAGCAGCTTGAGGTAGTTTCCCAGAAACCCCTGTACCTCTCTCCTTGAAACTTGTCAGGCTTTGTGGCCCCAGAAGGGGCTACCATGCCTGAATGTTACATCCAAATCAGCCAAAAACTGACAAAGTTATAGCTATTTAATTGATTCCCCATTATACTCTATGGCCGAATCGCTGAATCTCTCTGAATCAGTGCTGAATCTTCCAAAGCCAATTTGGCCAAATCGATTCAGAAGAGAAATCCAAATTGAATCACTGGCCTCTGAATCAGTCAAATCCGAATCGAGCAGTTCCCTATTCACACAAGCCTATTAGCCAGTGCAGCTGCCTCTCATGATTCAACAAGTACTATCCAATCTGTCCACAAATACTGCAGACATGGTTCTCCATTCATTCATAGTTTCATAGTTGGTAGGGTCAGAAGGGACCTGAGCAGATCATCAGGTCCGAACCCCCTCCCCCCCCCCCCCACACACCATGGGCAGGAAAGAATTCTGGGGTCAAACAACCCCAGCTAGGTGATTATCTAGCCTCCTTTTCAAGACCCCCAGGGTAGGAGTGAGCACCACTTCCCTTGGAAGTTGGTTCCAGATCCTAGCCACCCTGACTGTGAAGTAGTGCCTCCTGATGTCTAGCCTGAATCTACTCTCAGTCAACTTATGGCTGTTATTCCTTGTTACTCCTGGTAATGCTCAGGGGAACAGGGAGTCTGCCATTGCCTGCTGGTCCCCCTTGGCAAGTTTATAGATGGCCACCAGATCCCCTCTCATTCTTCTCTTGTGGAGGCTGAGCAGGTTCAGGTCCCATAGCCTCTCCTCGTAGGGCCTGCCCTGCTGCCCCTGGATCATGCGAGTGGCCCTCCTGTGGACCCTCTCAATGCTGTTCGCATCCCTCCTGAAGTGCGGCACCCAGAACTGGATGCAGTACTTGAACTGCGGCCTGACGCGCGTAGGGGGAGAATCACCTCCTTGGACCTGCTTGTGATGCATCTGGGGATGCATGACAAGGTGCGGTTAGCCTTCCTGACCGTGTCCTCACATTGGTGGCCCATGTTCATCTTGGAGTCAATAGTGACTCCAAGATCCTTTTCTGCCTCTGTACTGATGAGAAGGGAGGTGCCCACCCTGTAGGTATGCTGCTGGTTCTTCCTCCCCAGGTGCAATACCTTGCACTTGTCAGTATTGAATCCCATCCTATTCTCATCCACCCACCCCTGTAACCTGTCCAGATCTAGTTGCAGCCTGTCCCTCACTTCTAGTGTGCCCACTTCTCCCCACATCTTAGTGTCATCCGCAAATTTGAACAAGGTGCTTTTCTCCCCTTCGTCTAAGTCACAGATGAAGATGTTGAACAGTGCAGGCTCAAGGACCAAGCCCTGGGGAACCCCACTGCATACATCACTCCATGTCAAAAATGACCCATCCACCATCACCCTCTGGACGCAGCCCTCCAGCCAATCTGTGACTCATCTGACTGTGTAGGCATCGACACCACAGTCGCCTAATTTTTTAATGAGAATGGGGTGAGAGACAGTGTCAAAGGCCTTCCTAAAGTCCAGAAAGACTACATCCACCGCAACACCTGCATCCAAGGATTTTGTGACCTGGTCGTAGAAAGCAACCAGGTTGGTCTGACAGGACCTGCCTCTAATAAACACATGTTGGTTGCCCCTAAGCATAATCTCCCCTGCTGGTCACTCACAGATGTGTTCTTGGATAATTTTCTCAAAGAGCTTCCCCAGGACTGAGGTAAGACTAATGGGCCTATAGTTTCCTGGGTCCTCCTTCCTCCCTTTTTTGAAAATGGGGACCACATTGGCCCTCTCCCAATCCTCCAGCACCTCTCCAGAGCACCACGAGTGCTTGTAGAGCTGTGCCAGGGGTCCCACAATGGCCTGTGCCAATTCCCTCAGCACCCTTGGGTGGAGATCATCTGGACCTGCTGATCTAAACCCATCCAGTCCCACCAGATGTTCCCTGACTAAGTCCTCTCTGACCCTGGGCCCAGCTGCGTCTCTCCTGAGTTCATCCAGGATCCGGGGGGGGATGTCCCAATCCCTGTTCAGAAATATGGAGGCAAAGAATTTGTTAAAGAGGTCAGCTTTATCGTCTGGTGCAATCACCAGATTGCCAAGCATGTCCTCCAGGGGTCCCACGTTACCCGGTGCCTTCTTTTTACTCCCCATGTATTTAAAAAAGGACTTCTTGTGGTCTTTGATTGGTTCCTTCTTTTTACCCCTATGTATTTAAAAAAGGACTTCTTGTTATCTTTGATCCAGGTCGCTAGTCCCAGTTCCATCTCAGCTTTAGCCCTCCTAACAGCCCCCCTACAATCTCAAGCAATAGAGGTATAATGCTCCTTGGCGATGGCCCATCCCTTCCATTGGGTGTATGCCTCCTTTTCAGATTTGAGACATTCCTGGATGTTCTTGGTGAGCCATGGGGGCTTTTGAGCTCTCTTACCCTCTTTGATCTGTGTTGGGATTGCCACCCTTTGGGCTTGGAGGATCGTCTCATTAAGGAATGACCACTCTTCTTGGACTCCCAACTCCCTTCCCCTCTGGGACCTCAGTGCCTCCCTGACTAGTCTCCTTACCTCATTGAAATCTGCCCTTCTGAAGTCCAGGACTGCTGCCTTGCTGCAGGCCTTTGACACCCTGTGCTAGATGGTGAATTCCAGTAGGCAATGATTGCTATCGCCCAGGTGGTCGAGAACCTGCAGTCCCCTCACCAGGTTGTTACCTGTGGCCAGGACCAGGTCCAACAAAGCATTTCCCCTGGCGGGACTGTGCACCTCCTGGGTTAGATGGAGGACCTGTAACTTGGCTAGGAACCTACGTGAGTGGTCAGACCTGGCTGACTGCTCTTCCCAGAAGATGTCCAGGTAGTTTAGGTCACCCATGATGACCACATCCCTTGACTTAACTGCCTCTGCAAGCTGACCTGAGAATTCCCAGTCTAGTTCTCCCCCCCTGGTTGGGTGGCCTGTAGTAGACCCCCCACCATTAAGTCCCTTTCCCCCCAACCCCCTTGTATTCTGACTCAGAACACTTAGTCTGCCCCTCCTCTGACCCAATGGTGTTTGCTGAGGATGTGTATTGCTCTTTGACGTACAGCACCACACCCCCACCTTTCCTCCCCATTCTATCCCACCTGTACAGCCTACAGCCCTTGATGTTTACCACCCAGTCATGTGTTGAATCCCACCGAGTTTCAGTGAGCCCCGCCATGTCTGCGTTTGTGTTAGCTGGCAGAAGGGCAAGTTCCTCCTGCTTGTTCCCCATACTACAAGCATTAGTGTAGGCATTTAAGGCCTCTTGAGGGTGTATGAACTGCCCCCTCCCCCCCCAATCCCAGGGCTATCCGGGCCCCTGTCTCTAGCTGGGTACTTCTTGTGCTCATCGCCTGTCTTGGCTGGGCTGTTCTTGTGGGTGGCTCTTGGTTTGGTGTTCCGTGGCTCCCTCCATCCTCATCCTCCCCTTCCCCTGATGAGCCTAGTTTAAAGCCTGCCAGAGGAGATGGCCCAACCTGAAAGAGAACACACATTTAACTTTGGGGGAGAGGTGAAGCCCATGTGAAGCAGGAGTAACGCTCCTGAACTCAACCACCAAGATGAGTGAGATCAGATTTAGCTCTCAGGCTTCCAACATCTGAACCCTTCTCCCCAAATCAAATGACAAATAGCTGGTTGATTTGCCTATTTTCCTCCTTAGAAGAGAATGAAATGGGGATTAGGTAAATTTAATGCATCTTGGTTCAGTAGTCAGAAATGGTTAGCAGTTGTTGGGTACTTGACCTTTGTCTTGTCAGGTCCTAATAAAAAAATAAGGGAAACATAAGGAGCACATTTATATAGTAGCTGTAAACAGTTGGCTTGTGCTTTTTATGCATGCACTTAATGTTCTTGTTTTACAACCTTAACTCTCCCAGAAGAATTTAGAATGTTTGCTAGGCACAAGCAGTTGACATGTGTGCTGTTTGGGATGGTAACATGAAATCAGCTAGAGTAAAATGTTCTGGCTAATAAAGGATGAAATACTACGCTCTTTGTCAACAAACATGTCTAAGGCAAACCTGACAATTCTTTAAACAAAAACCCAAGTTATGAAGTGAATTAGAGATACTACTGTCATTTTGCACAGGTTTATGTTGGTTTTATACCCCCCTTAGCCCAAATGGAATTAAGTCCTCATGCTATAGAGTAAGAGAAAGGATAATCAGATCAGCTGTGTGAGATCTGTGGGTATAGGTGTCCAGATCAAATATGAAAGTCAGCATGAGTACAGGTGATCATTTCTCAATCCATTTTTAAATGAAAGTTTTAAACATAAAAAGCAAGTCAAATCTTTACCACAGCTAAGAATAGAACAGAATGGCAGCTATTTGGATATGTTATCTTTAATGCACATAGAAAAGTAGGGAGTATAATTACATATAACAATTACTGTATTGTTATAAATATTGGAAGGGGTTCCCAGAGCATGGGAGAGCAGCTCCTATGCAGTGCCTTCTGAAGTGAATGCAAAACCTCCTGTTGATTTTTTTGGGCTCAACTTTTGCCCTATAGCTGGCACATTTTAAATACTATTTAAATAATTTATACAAAAGCCAGATACTTGGCTGATGTAAATCAGTAAAGTGCCATGGAACCTGACAGAATTGTATTGGTATCAGCTGAGGATTAAGCTTACTGTACAGTTGCCATTTTAAGGGCATGCGAATGCTTAGCTGGTGCAAAACAGGGAAGCTTCGCTGAGTTCAATACACCTATACCATATAATCTGAGGATTTGGTGCAATGATTTTTAAGTACAGCAGATAAGTAACTTTCAGCTGCTTAATTATACTTTACGCTACTTACTGGATACTCTTGGGGTATGTTGGCTACATAATAAAACCTAAGTAATAAAAAGAAAAAGGCAGCCCGAAGTTGCAGGTGGTCCCTTTTATTGGACAAAAAATGAAAGACAAGCTTTTGAGAATCTCAGTCTCCTCCTTAGGCATTGGAGAGGAGAGCAAGTTGGGGCAGCAGATATAAGGGCACAGTTCTGATTCAGGCTTCATAATTATGTTCAGAGAGACAGAGATCAAAGCAGGAACTGTGTAGGAAGAAAGAGAAAGATAGTCAGGTGCAGCTATCACACCCTGTTCTGTCCCCTTCATCAGGCAAAATCTGAGAGCCAGTCCCAGAGTGATGCATTTGTTTGTTTGTTTAAACTAAATTGCTCTTATTAAAATGTATTCATTATGATTCTCTTTATTTAGCTCTGTTTAGGAACATATCACTGACCTACATACGTGATATCTAGCTTCACATGTAAACACTCATCATTCATACCATCACCTACAGAGACAAAATCCTGGTGTCTTAACTTAGCTTTTTATTCAGTCTTTGCACAGGCAAAGTGTAGCTGAAGTCAAAGAAAACTGACTCGAAGTTAGAAAAAATTGACTAAGGGCCTCTTTGTCCAACATACACAGTCTCCTATGGCAAACTTTAGGGGAAGCAAAAAGTGCCACAGGGAGTTCAGGAGTTTTCATCAGATTGTTTCACTGAAGTTGAGAGTTTTATTTAAGGCCAGTTACACATGTACATAATCTAAAATGGCTTTTTTTGTTGTTAATACATAGCTTGATATCTCTAATTGCAACTGTTCTGTTAATGATTATATTGCATATAGAAAGAATGCTGTCTCTGGAGAGATTACAGGGACAGTCTTGGCAGGACAATGGCAAAATGCAACAGCCAACATGTGTAGTTTTCATTTTGGTGGCTACACACCTTTTCACTTGCTGGAGCTGCAGAAACAACACTACGTGCAAGAAGAAACATTACAAGAATGTTTGGGGTGCAAAGTCAGGAAAATCCACTTCACAGTCCCCACCATGACTATTGTTTCAGGGAACTACAGCCAATGTGTTACAGACAAGCTACATGGGGGGTTGGGAGGTAGGCTACTCTCTCTTTGAAAGCATTTGCCTACTGACCATGGCTGGAGTCTAATTTAGTTTGGCAATTCTTATATTGCAATGGGGAGGGTTACCCCAGTACTATAGCAATTAGCACTTTTCCATCAGCTCTTCTACCTGTTGAAGTTATTGCTGAGAGACACGTCTTCAGAGGCAAATATATAGTGCTTAGCAACCAACTCATTTATACTGATCCTTCTCCTTGATGTAAAGGTGTCACAAATCACAATTAAATGTAGTTGTTTCAAGGTATATCAAAATACACACACAGTTTTAAATCATCCTCTTTTCCCCCTTTTTTTGAAGACAGAACTATCCATCTTGGTACCTCTGGCCCAAAACTGTAGTCTCCAAGGGACAGACAGAGAGATAAAACCAATGGTATAATTTTGAGGAAGGTGAGAAGCGGGGTGGGGTGATAGAGGCAACTGCCCCAGGAGCTGATTTGGAAGAGAGCGGGTATAAAAAAAATAGTGGCTGCTGTCAACCATGCATTTGTGAGTGCAGCAGCAACCAGAAGTAGGTTTTTTCATTAACATTGCAACAAAGTCAGGTACTCAAATTTGGATGTCTGAAATGAAGTATTTATGGCCAGATTTTGAAAGGTATCCAGGTTTTTAATATAAACTTCTCCAATTTTAGCTTAATTATCTAAATAAATATCTTCATGCTTACAGTTACTGCAGAGATAAAATTATAATTTCTTCCTGTTATTTTAGGAATAATGGGCCCAATTCTAAAAGACCAACTTTGTCCCCTGTTTACCTCATCAAACAAACTTCTAATATTTTGAAATATTTTTTTATCTCAAAATGAACATAGATAACTGAAAGAAACTTCCATTAATATACCAATAAATTACTTTAAAAACTTCTGCACAAGTTTAAAGAATAGAGAAACACATCCATTATGACTCCTATTTAAAGCTATTAAAAGATTAGTAAATATATGGATAAAACAGAAATGTCACAAGCAAGTAGTTCCTATGGATGTATCCAAGCTACAGTTGCTAATCATTTTTCACATGTTAATTGTATTAACCAACATCACTTAAACCGTTGTGTAAATAAAGAACCAAACCTTGGTTCCTAACTATTGTTCCTTGTTCCTAACTATTGTTAAACATGACTGGGAACAAACCTTTCTGCCTTCTTTACACTACAATTTACGATTATGCTAGTTAGCATGTGCTGAGGAATTATAGCAAATCTTGGGGCAACAAAGCCTATGAGATGCATTCTTCACCAGATGGAGGCTTCAAAAATTGATAAGCAGTAATCTGCAGGCAATCCAATGAAGGCTTAAGGCGTGTTGTTGCTAAAGTATTTGTGGTGCCAGATATATACTCCTCCTCGCAGAAGACATCCTGGAGTTTTGCAATGAAAGAGACACGCATTCCTTGGCACAAAACTACTGTACTGGGAAGAACAAGCTGGAGAGCTGTCCTCCAAAGATCCTAGAGCGAGGAGTGTTCCAGCTGGAGTTCCTCTGACAGGCAGCTGAAGCTAAGGATAGAAAATTGCTGGTCTGAGATAAGGAAGGGTGGGTCCTGGAACTTATTCAGGGGCTAGGAGCTCAGGGTGATCTTTGTGGATTTTATCAGTCCTAACAAAACTGCCTTGGGTTTGTGCAATTTAACTGAGTTTCAGGTTCCAGTAGCTTGAAGTTTGAAGCACAACAAATGCTTCAGAAAGCCAAACTCTTTCAAATTAAACCCTTAGGTGATTTTCCATGAAATCCTATTCCTCATTTTCACCTGGCTTTGACCGTGAATCTTCATGTCCCCTTGTGCTGCTCTCCCTTCCCTGCACAGCAGAGAATGGACATTTCTTTCAGCTGAGATGTTGCACAGTGATTTTTCCAATCCCATGACTGCACTTTCTCCTTTGGGTTTTTTCTGCAATAAATGGCACATCTGCATGTATCCCTGGGGTCACTTTTCCCCATCACTGAGGCAATGCTTTTTCTTTGCAGGCTTTGGCAATGGCAGAGGAGGATCATTCACATCACCCTCCCCTTATTCCTGCAGATGTTTTGTCTTGGACTCCCTGGTTTTAGTCCTTCTTTCTCTCTATGATCCCAGTTCCCAGCAAGGCTTTATTTTCTCAAAAAAAAATTGCTATTTCCTCAAAGTTTCTCATTCTCTTGCCAGTACTGTATTATCTGAACCACTGGATTAGTTAAGCAGTTGTACTAGCTGCTGACACAGGACAGAAGAATTCATTCTCCTGGCACCTGACTGCTCTTGTAGTAATCAGAAGAGAAAGCAAAGGGAAACTCTTTATGCATTAGAGATTAGCAGCAGTGGCTTCTCTTTCCTCCTCCTCTCTTCAGAGATCAGGAGGAGTGGGTGCTACTCATTTCATTTAGCCACTTTCCAAGCAACTCACTACTGCTTCTCTTGTACTATTGCCACAACTGCCAATTTATGTTAAAAGGTTACCTGAGCAGTGGTTGGGAGTTAATATTTTTTAGAAGGAATTTAGATAAATTTGAGATTCATTTATTTATTTATTTTTATGGCATTGCAATAATACCTCAAGGCCCCAACTGAATTAAGGAGTCTGTCGAATTCTGCTGATTTTGTCCTGACTGATTCTAATTATAAATGGGATCTTAGTTCACTTGCATTGTTTGCATCAATATTATTTATGCAATATTATTTATCCAATAGTGTGAAATAAGGCCCTGCCCTGAAAATCTTACAGTCTAAATTCCCAGACCTAAAAACATTTAATACTGAACACAGCGTGTGCAACTGTGAACAGCTGTACAGTTCTTTTATACTGAAATCAATGAGAATACTCCTGGTAATGAGTTCTACACTCTGCATTAAACGTTTGTAGAACTGACCCTAATTTTAGAAGCAAGGGCAAGAGTAACCAACAAGGGAAGGACAAGGTAATCCAGTTTTAAGTAAACCAGCCCTGAGAACAAGGGCCCCAGTTTTAAGATCACATATTTAGTATGAACAGTTATGTTTATTTTTAATATAGTATTATAGCCTCATTTCATGCATGCTACGTGCAAGAACTGTTGTTTTAGCTCCTTAAATGTTTCCAAGAGTCATTGGGCACATCCAGACGAGCGTGCATGTGCCTCTTGCAGCATCTGAAACCCCTTTGTGGTACTGCAAGATGCACATGTGGGAACAAAAAATTTTTCTCTGCACTGCATATTTGCAGCGTGGGGCCAAAATTTGATACCTGGAGATCCAAGAATCAAAAAATACCCTGGGAGTAAAAAGTGGGGCAGGGCACAGTCCTAGATCATGCCCTGAGGCAACCAGAGCTCAGGTCTTCCACAGAGATGCTCTGGTAGCCAGCCAAAGACTCTGTCTATGGCTGGCTCTTGCCCTGGTGCTGAAGCACGCTGTCCTGCCCATGCGGGACAAGCAGCAATGCTGGCTGCCGGGACTGCCTGGGCTCCTGCCAGGTAAGTAGGGGGTGGGGGTCTGGTGGAGCGGGGAGGGGACTCCACCCAGCCCCAGCTCTCCGCTTGCTTCCTCAGCTCCCTGATCGCTTCTCCAGCTCTCTCCACCTCTCCCCTTGTTTCCACAGCTCCCCCCAGCTCCCACCTCATTTCCACAGCTCCCCGCTCATTTCCCAAGCTCTCCCCAGCTCCCCCTCATTTCCCCAGCTCTCTCCTTGTTTCCCCAGCTCCCTGCTTATTTCTCCAGCTCCCAATCGCTTCCCCGCCCAGCCCCACCCCTTCCCCAAACAGCCCACACTAACCTGCTGCAGCAGAGGCCATCAGGGTCGCTTGGGGCCTTGTGGCCCCTTGCATGGCAGGGACAGCAGGACTCGGCCCCAGCTGCCTAATACCCATGCTGCCTCTGATGCATCATGTGGGTTTGGCCCACCTCAGCAGGGAGTGTGTTGTCTGGCAGCTCAGAGTTGCTCCAACTGTCACCTGGGTCCAGCACCACTCAGCCTGAGCAGCCCTGAGCTGCCCAACAGTGCGCTGCATCACGCAGTGTCCTGCTGAGCCAGGCCCCACCCGTGTGATGCGGCAGCAGCAGCGTGGGTACCAGGAGGCCAGGGCTGATCCCCACTGCCCCACGAGTCACAGGGGGGCTCTGCCATGAGGCCCACTGGCACCAACAGCTGTTGCTACCACCGGTGACTGTTAGGCAAGGAAGGCAAATGGCAGAATCCAGGCAAAGGAGCCTGCTCAGAGCTGGCACCTGGGACCCAGCTGGAGGTGGCTGACACCCAGCTGGAGTGTGGAGGACATGCTTTGAAATTTCAAAGCAGGCCACCACACTGAGAACATCTTCCAGGCAATAGCTGCCCAGATGGCTGGACAGGAGCACACATGGCAATAGTGCTGCACAGAGGCCAACGCTGCAGCCACAGCCCACTGGCAGCTGGTGCAGAGATGCAGATCCCTCTAATGGCCACGCAGTCCCCATCCAGGTCTGGCAGGTGCGCAGCTTTGGGGCCACTTGCTGTCGCAGGTGACAGCAGCTCACAGCCAGGCAGCAGCCCCCACTGCCAGACTGATGCAGTGGGTAGAGGGTGCAGGGAACTCTCAGGGTTGCTTCAGCAGTCCAGCTGGCACAAGGGGTAGTGTCCTCAGGTACCAATTGGCTGAGCCCTAGAGGCTCCTGAGAGCAAGTAGCCCTGAGCTACTTGCTAGGGCAGCTTTTTGTACTGATGGGGGCAGGACTAGGCAGCCTTTGCCCCAGGCTCTAGCTTCCCTTGGCTGCAGATCTTGGAGGAGCCAGGCAGGATTATTTTGCCCCATGTGGCACAATTTGCCCCACACCAAAGTGCATGTCTAGGCACATGCACTGAGGCAAAAAGTCCCGGCTCAAATTTGTGCTGCTTCTATTTGAGCTGCTGCAAGCGCACGTGCCTGCATGTGTGAATGTGCCCATTAAGGCTAAGTACAGTCAAAAAACCCAAGGCTGAATCAATTCAATATTCACAGGTTAGTCTAAGCTGCATAGATTGAACTGATAAGCAAGTGAACAGACATTCACTTTTGATCCCAGAAATGCAGCCACATGCCTGCTGTGCCCCAGGCCAGAAGCTGAAGGGTACTAGAGCATGCCTCCCTGCTCAGGTACAGCAGACATCTTGGGCCAATGCTAGCCCCCCCCCCCCCCCCCCCCCCGGGGGGGTTTCAGGGGAGGTGCATTTGGGCCATTTTGTAAGCAGTTTATGTGCACTGAACTTCTGTTGTTATACAAATTTGAATTGTTTTCTGGTCACTTATACTGGTTTGTGTGTAATTTCTGTCCCTAGCTTTGAAAATCAGTGAAGAATGTAAATATAAATACTAATAAACACATTTACTAAACATACAGTTCTTGTTCCAGGCCATGTACAGAGATTTAGTGTCTATTGGGAGAGTCACTGCTTTCCCAGTAGAAACACTGAGTATACAGAAGTTCAGGGTTTTTCTCCCAGAGCATAAATAGCCACTCTGGGAGAAAAATAAGCCAGGAACAGCCAGGGTTAAATCGCTCCTGGGAGAGTTTCTCTCAGGATAGTGAATATCTTCTGTACATGTAAGTCTGTACAATAAGGTGGGTGAAAAACTGGCTTATGGGACACACCCAGAGAGTGGTGGTGGATGGGTTGGTTTCTCCCTGGAGGGATGTGAGAAATGGTGTCCCCCAAGGCTCTGTCCTTGGACCAGTACTGTTTAATATCTTCATCAGCAATTTGGATGAAGGTATTGAAAGCACCTTGTCCAAATTCACAGATGACACTAAACTATGGGGTATAGTAAACACACTGGAGGGCAGGGAGTGAATCCAGGCAGATCTGGACAGATTGGGAAAGTGGGCAGATCAGAATAGGATGCAATTAATGAGGATAAATGCAAGGTGCTGCACCTGGGGAGAAAGAATCTCCAACACACCTATAGATGGTGGGGTACCATTCTGAGTACCACAACAGTGGAAAGGGATCTCGGAGTCCTGGTTGACGCAAAAATGAACATGAGTCACCAGTGTGATGAGGTAATAAGCAAGGCTAACTGCACTCTTTCTTGCATCAGCATGTGCATCATGAGCAGGTCTAGGGAAGTGATAATTCCCCTCTATGCAGCATTGGTGAGGCCGCAGATGGAGTACTGCATCCAGTTTTGGGCGCCGCACTTCAAGAGAGATGTGGACAACATTGAGAGGGTTCAGAGAAGGGCTACTTGTATGGTTGAGGGCCTGCAGGTAAGACCCTATGAAGACAGACTGAGGGACGTGAACCTCTTCAGCTTCCGCAAGAGAAGGCTGAGAGGTGATCTTGTGACGGTCTACAAACTCATCGAGGGGGGGAGGGAGGGGGCAGCAGGGAATAGGGGACACTTTGTTCACCAGGGCATCCCTCGGGATTACCAGAAATAATGACCACAAACTGAAGCAGAATAGATTTAGACTGGACATAAGGAAGAAATTCTTTATGGTAAGGGTTGCCAAAATATGGAATGGGCTTCCAAGGGAGGTGGTGCTTTCCCCTACCTTGGAGGTGTTCAAGAGGAGATTAGACAGGCATCTGGCTGGGGTTACTTAACCCCAGAGCTCTTTCCTGCCTGGAGCAGGGGGTCGGACCCAATGATCTACCAGGTCCCTTCCAACTCTAGAAATCTACAAATCTATGAATCTATATCATTTTCTGAGAGAAGCCACAGCACAGTCCTCCAGCATTCCAGGGTATTTTGCTCCCACCTACCTCCCCACCCTCACTCTTCCCCAGGGAGACAATATATTACTCAAGCTGGATTCTACTACCCCAGCTAAGCAGGAATTGGAACCTGCTCCCTTCACAATCTCCACATTGTGCTGCAGGGTGACACAGGCTGACCCTGTACAGTTTGGGTCAATCAGTCAGGACTGCCCTGTACACTGCTGCCATCTGTCTCCAGGCAGACTCAGGGAGCCTGTAGAGCTGAAATGTGTGCACAGGGCCCCCCTGACTGTGCAGGATCAACATTACAAGCTCTCTGCTCCTCAGGAACTCAGCATTTGAATATCTATTCAGGGGTCTCCAGTTAAGTTTTTCAACCAGAAAAACAAAGAAACTCGGAAAAATTCTCCTGCATCATTTGAACATGTTTACACAACCCCAGTAACACCCTAAGTCACATAGTTGCATATATTAGTGTCTTATATTTTGTGCTGGTGGGGAATGGGAAAGATAGGAAGTTTTGTTCCAACCATGCTAGCTTTCTGATAAAAATAACAGCCTTAAATCCTTTATAACATTCTGAAAGGAGAGATTTCATCCAGCCCTGTAATCCACTGGGGTTTTGGTTCTGAACCCATCCATACCAAAAAAATTATATGGTTTCCAGATATTTCTTGTGTGTTTCATAATGCATTGCACTCATGCTTAAAATAGTACAAAACTGACCATTTCTTACATGATTCCAAATATGTAACAGGGCCAGTTATAAAAGTATGTTAAAATGTCTAAATAGTTACTTCTTCTAGACCTGTCATCTGTAAGAGCAGAACACCAGAGCACCACCTACAATCCTGCTACCCTGTATATTAAGCCCTAGCTCTTCAATATACCTCTCAAAAAACTCCTGATCCCAAAGGGAAAAAAAAGAGGTAGTCAGAAAACCACGTGCTAAGTTCAGAACCTATTTCTGATGTACTGTACTGTGACTGAAAAGAAAGAAAACTTATTACTCACAGCTGCATTGCAACAAATTCAAGGATGGAGCCATTGAGGGCCCCTCAGTATTTTCTTTGGCCTCTACACAAGCCGTTGACATCATTTTAGTCTTCACCATTCATCTACTGCTGTTTTGAGCATAAGGCTGTGCAAAAGCTGTGTTTCAAAGTTTAGGGAAGGTCCGATTGATAGCCTGGGGGATTTCTTGAGTAAGTACTGCACCCTTTCCCTTACTGACTGATTCCTTGCTAAGAACAATGCTCAGTAGCAATATGTGCCTTCAGATTTCTCATTCAGAACATTCTTTATCTTCTAAATTCAAGAAAGTTCTAAATGTGTTTACTTTTAAACATCAGCAGGCTGGAGGATACCTGCAGGGCCACAGAAACACCCTCCAATACCTGCAAAAACCAGGGTCGACATAATTTGTTTTTTTAAAATGTAGCATTACCACTGTTATCACTGAGGGACAGGATGGCTAGAAATGGGCTAGAATCTAAGAACTCACTATCTGCATCGACTTTCAGAATGCTGTCACCACATATAACCCCAAAACAAGCATACTGTGATCTCATTCAAGTATCATTTCATCTCAGAATAGGTTACTTTGGGGATTACATCTCACAAACAGGCTCCTTTCTAGCAAACAGTACTTCAGATGCTGAAATGTGATTTCTGAGAGATATTACTTCTCAAAATTTTGGCAAATCTCAGAGTAGCATCTCTAGCTTTCTGACAAAAGTTATGAGAGACAGGTTTCAGTTGCAGAGCATGCAAAAGAATGTTTTATTCAGCTTGTTGGCTGAAACTAGTTCATAACAGCTAAGTTCTCAGAACTAACATTCCACCTTCCAAACTGGCAAATATAACAAGTCACTACATGGGTTTCTCCTAAATAGTCATGAAAGAGACCACAAAGGATTTCCAAGTAAAATAAGCAGTATTTCTAGTGGTCAAATACACAACCATTTCTGGGTCTGTTCAGCCCCATTTGGAAAGAATTTCATTTTCACATGAATAATTCCCATCTGGCACTCCCAGAGTACCTACTACAAGTAATAACGGAGCATATATAATCAGAGTACTGCAGTGTATTGAACAGCATGATACCATAGAATTCATTTACAGACATAAAATGTCATGAAGTCAAGTTGAAGGGTACCTGGCACTAAAAAATGTATTATTGTATTTAGGTAAGACATTGGGAGTCAGGACTTCTGAGGTGTCTTCATGGCTTTGCTACTGAGATGCATAAATTTGTCACCTGAAACATATATTTTAACTTTTCTGTGCCTTAGTTTCTTCAACTCTAAAATGGAGAGCATTCATTTCTCCATCTAAAAGTTACCGTAATTTCTCACATACAACACGTTCCAAAATATAAAATGCACCTTACTATTGAAAGGCAGAATAAATTTAACAAAACCTTTCCTTGTAGCAAGCAAGCACAGGTTGGACAGACACTTGGCAGGGATGGTTTAATCAGGGATAATCCTGTCTTGAGCGGGGAAACTGAACTAGATTACTTTGTGAAGTCCCTCCCAGCCCTATTTTGCTATGATCCTATGAATTGAGTAGCAGCAGCTAGAGAGCACAGCCTGCTTATTGTTCTGCTCCCTGTGAGTTGCATGCAGATTTTATTTTCACTTTTGCCCATAGCCAGCAGAATCTGTTCTTCCTGTATTCCTCATATGTAATACACACTGTAATTGCCAGCATCTGAATTTTCAGGGGAAAGTATATGCATATGTGAGAAAATATAGTAATTTTGTAATATATCTTCAAATACCTGGAAAAATTGTATAGTCTAAGGGTCTGGTATAGCTAGTAGGTGGTGCCATTGCCTCTCCCAAAGGACTTACTTTATCTTCGGGCTGTGGCACCAAGTAGCAGACGTTAGCCATTGAAATCTGGAATAATTGTAACTGGCATCTTTTTTTCGTAGTCATTTGGATCCATCATCCTCTCTTCCTCAGGGTCCTCTTTCTGTGGGCAAGGAACAGACTTCCAGAAGAGATGAAGTCTGTCCATAACTATCAGAGACATTTTACTTGGCTTCTCTCACTGTCATTAGCCTTGTTGCTACAATAGGCTTGTGCTTCTATAATATCACCCTGCCAGTCATTTTAAAGCCACCATTATTCCTTTATATGGAGAGTTGTATACTAAGACTCCTCTGTGGTACCAGCATATACTGGTGGCAGAGCTGTGCTGCTAGCTAGCTCAGTCAAGACATACACTCAAAAGTATGGCACAACATCCTTCAAGGACGTCCTCAAGGCCAACTTGAAAAAAATGGAACATCAACATCAGCTCGTGGGACACTATCTATTGCCCAGAACCACCCCAATTGGAAAAAAAGAGGTTGCAGCAAGGATCTCAGTACTTTGAAACTTTATGACAACAGTAAGAGAAAGAAAGGCAGGAAGGGCAGAAACAGCATGTCATGGAGCAAACCAAGAAAACAAAGCCACTGACTCCGCACAGAAACATGTGCTCGAGTTACACTAGAACATGTTGATCCTGGATTGGCCTTATCAGCCATCTTCAAATAAACAGATAAGGAAATCATGGAAGACAATCAACCTTGATTGCAAGGGATTGCTGTGATGATGATGAGTAACACTTCCAGGAGTGGGGAAGCACAAATGCCCAGGATCTGACTCAATGCTTGTGCTTCTGGCTGTCCCTAGTGCAAAGGGTGACAGGAAAGTTCCTAAAGATTAGAGGGCCTCTTCCTCACATTTTTCACCCACAGTATGCCATCCAGTCAAGAATTGCTTGCTTCTGCTCTGTGCCCGATGATGCCACTAGCTGCATCCCTCAAGCCCCTCCTACACAGCAGAGGCATGGCCCTACCATCAATTTCTTCAGATTAGGGTACAGACAGAGAACCTATTTCCTTGGTCCTTGCTTAAAAACTGGCAGTTTCATTAAAGTTTCAGGTTAATTTTCTCTGAGAGCATGCAAATGACTAGAGACAAATAAAGTGGCAAGAGAGGAAACTAAAATGCAAGTGACAGAAAACTCATTCGAAGTCATTTACTTTCCTATGTCACAACTGTGTTAGAGGATAGAAAAGAATCTTCCTTTATCACAGAGCTCACTAGAACATGATGTTGTGACATATCCTTCCCAGCTTACTAGCCTGCTCCAGGTACAACTAATCAATGTAGGGGAAGATCCCCATCTGGTGGAAATTGTCACAGGTGTCAATGGAGCTACCATAAATTAAACCAGCTGGGAATCTGCCCCACAGTAAATAAAGTTCTGTATAAAATTGGAATGCAGCTACTTTAGAGACAGCCTTTATTTTCTGATGCCATAGATCTGATAGCAAGGACATCTAAAGAGCTTCAAGAATTTACAAAAAATGCTTCACAAAATTGCAAAGAGCTACAGAATGGACATAAGCCTTCAGAAAAGCAAAGTGATGACAACCTCCAAGATCACTGACAGCAACGTTGATGTGAAGGTCAGTAATGAAAAACTAAAAGAGTAACAAATTTAAGTATCTGGGAACCACCATCACAGAAGACTTAACATCTGAAAAGGAAGCCAAGAAAAGCCATTGCCACCAGCCAACTAACAAAGCTAAAGAAACCTGGGCAAGCAGTAATACTTCCACTGAAGCTAAAGTTACATCTGCTGTATGCTGTGGTCATGTGGTCATCTCTATGAAGCTTTATGGCTGTGAGGCATGGCTGCTTAATAAGAAGTTAGGCAACAGAACTGAGGCATTTGAAATGAGCTGCTTTAGGAGACTGACGCATGTCTCATACACTGAGCACCAGACCAATGAGACTGTCAAGCAGCAAATCAGTCAATAAATTGGAACCTATGAACTGTTGTTGTGCGACAAAGGAAGCTACAATGGTTTGGACACATCATGACAAGGCCAGATGCCCTTGCCAAAATTGTAATGCAGGGCACAGTGGAAGGAAAGAGAAAAAGTCATAGACCCCCAAAAAACTGGGGAACCAATATTAAAGACTTGATGGGGCTTCAAATAACAGAGTGCACAAAGCTAGCCAAACACTGGGCAGAGTGGGGGTGGGGGGATGTTACAGCATCTAAGGTGCCACAGTAGTCACGGCAGCTTCAGGACTGACTTGACTTGACTGTCTTTAGGTATAAACAGAGATTACCAAATAAAGTGAATCAGATGTGCCAAGATGTGTCATGTGGGAAAATGGGTAATGTGTTCCATCTACAGAGACATGCCCCTGTAAATCTCCAGGGCACACGTCTATAAGCAGGGAATCCTGGCTTTCCCTGTTTAAATAGATATGCCCCAGAAATTCCTGGGGGTGTGTCTCTGTAAACAAGGAAAGCTGGGCAGGTGCTCCCAGGACTTGGGGGACCACAGCCTGTGTGGGAATTCCCAGGGTGTGCAGGATTAGCCCCCTCACACCCTGGAAATACCTGCCCATGGTGGCTGGAGAGTGCAGGCATCTTTGAGCTGCCCGTTCTCTCCCTCCATAAAGCAAATTGATGCCCACACAAATTATTACTATCTTTTGTCATGGCCACAAACAAAGGCATTTGTGGTGCCGTAAAGGGCATGGATATCTATTTGCTTTTGCCTTGTGCCACCATAAAAATTCTTATGGTGACACAAAGGCAACATCTGTTTCCAGCCATTCTCTGTGCCACTGAAGTTCAGATACTTCTGTCCATAGATATTGAGAAAAGTGTTTTGGCTGTTTCATTCTTTCAGCTGATCACAGCCCCCGTTTGTTTTTCTTCTCATGGCAATGCAATACTCTTTTATTAGCCAATCTCGTTTGTTACTTCCCTGTTTAATAATGTGTGTATTATTACAGGTTTTATGCTGACTATATGTAACACATCTAGATGCCACAATGACAAACTTTTAAGCATTTGAAAAAAAAAAGTATTTTTATTACTTATATAACACCCCTGCACACATTGGGTGTATACTGTGTTCTTTGTGTGTGTTCTTTTTTTCTTTTATGTGGGCAAGATGGCCCCTGTGTTTTGGCCTTGTGCTTAGCACATGGCAAGATGGGGTCCATATCTGGGGAAAATATGTAAAACCCTCTGGCCTCGTTGGCCAGGGGAAACAGAGGATTCCACAGACTGATTGGCCGAGAGAAGAACTGGCATGTGGTGCTGTCTGACTGGACACAGCAAGGGTGATGTCATGCAAAGGGACATAAAAGGAGCTAGATTGGTTTGGGGGAGGAGAAGCTGCTAGCAGCTGCTGAAGAGTAAAGCCCCCTCCAAGGGAGAAGCAGTGCAGATAGCAAAAAGGGAAGCTCAGGGAGAGGGGGGGGGAGAAATGTCCCAGTGTCTGGGAACTCTTCTCTCCTCCTTTTCTTCCCCATTTTCTTTTTTTGAGGTTTTAAGGGATTAATGCTGGAGGGAAGATTTGGGTTTGCTGGCCAGGATTTAGGCCTGGCAGCTTAAACAGGGTTGGAACCTGGGTGTTTCTAATCCTGCCAACTTTTGGCTGGCTGTAACCATTAATCAACCTGGATCCTTTGGAGTTTTTCTGCAGTTTTTGTTTCAGTAGGCTATATAATCCACCCCACCAGTGTTGGGTGTGTGCATTCTATCTGGAGCCTCAGTCACTCCTCACACGTATGCAGCCTCTCCGTGGGAGCAAAGATTGCCATGCCACTATTCCTCCGAGAGCAGAGGGGTCCCTTGCACTGCTGAAGGACCCATGCTCTCAAGCAGCTTCCCCCTGGTGCAGCACAATCTATAGACTATGTTGTGTAGTTAGTAGTGTTTCACATTCCATTTGTTGTTTTTCTTCCTGTTTTCTGTATTAAATCTGTTTTTTGACCACAATACTTGCAAGGAGGGGGTTTTGTTCATGTGGGATACCCTACTAATTAATTTAGTGTTCCCAGACTTCTGGGTGGGGGCTCAAGCCACAGGTATAAATTTATGAGGTACCCCAAAATGTGAATGCGGCCCTTGTGCTGCCAACAGACAGGTTACACTTACAATGCAATGTTTTGTGTGCATGTCTGCAAGTGTGAGCTTATTTAAAAAAACATATATTTAAGTGTTCAGAAGAAACCTTGTCCTAACCTTGTTCAGTCCTTCACTTGTTCTATCAGTACTACCAGTACTGCCCATGTTGATCATCCAGGATGACAGCTGAGATGTCTGTTGCTTGGAAAGATTTGGATGAAGTACAGGAGCAGGATTTCCTAAGCTTTGTAACCAACTTAGAAACCAAAAAACAATCTGTTCCACTTAGGGTATTTTGCCAGTTAAACTCTGGTTCATTGGAAGAAGCAAAGATATCCCTATCACTATATAACAAGGCTTTGTGCTTTGGTAAATGTACTCTAAATGTGTTTTGCTAAATGTACTCTATTTTACAGATGAGGAAGCTCAAGATGAGACAGAAGTGACAATATTCACTTAATTTGGCCGCTGAAAGCACTCTACAGCCATGACCAACCACAAGTGCATGGGTGCAGAGCACTTCAAAAGGGCCCAATCCCATGACAATCTGAACCCTCATTGTATGTAGGTGCACCATGAGTTACAACAGGGAGGTGCTCTTCTGTCTGCACCTTCAGATATACATGGTGAAACTCACCATGTAGAGACAGGATAACATTTATTTTGAGGATGTAAACTGGGTTTAAGTGATGCATATAGTTCTTGTGCAGTCCTCTGCACTGGAATGAACTTCACCCAGAGAGATCAAGTGCCTGTGTTGCCCATGGTTACATAGAGTGAAATTCAAAGTAGAATGTAAGCGGGGCACAGGTCTTACACTAGGCTTCTACATAGGGGTGAATTTCACTCCAGCAGCAGAAATAGGAATAAAATTCGTGTCTCCTGACTCTTAAATCCCTGAGCTAACCAGTAGCCACACTGCTTTCCTCCACCTTTTGCATCCCACTGGACCAAATCTCCAGGGTGCTTCCCTTTGTATAGGCTCTTCATTCAAATGCACCCTTTTGCTAATAGATGAACGGTGTGTGTATGCAGTAATTACAGAACATGTTGTCCTTTTCATTTATGTCTGCACAATCCAGTTTGACATCATGTCATAAAAGTTTATGTGCTGTGTTCTCTCAGCTCCTTACTAATATCCCTGGCATTCTCCCTGGCTATCCAAAATCAATACCATTGCTCCTCTCAATAAAAAATGGAGCATTGAACAGGGTCCAAATGTGCACACTGACAATTTACAGCAATTAGATGCAGTGCTAACAAATGGCCGTCCCGTGGGTGATAAAGCAGGACCAGAAGGATCACTGATGTCATACACTGGGGACCCTGGAAATAACTGGTACTTAAAAAGAGTGGGTTCTCTCTCTCCCTCTTTCATTGGACAGGCAGAAAAACAGTGAAATCAGGACAGAGGCATTCAAATTAGGAATACTGGTGATCAATTTTTACTTGCAGCTGGTGGATTATAATCAATGTTAATTAACCAGACTCCTTTTCAGAATGGGCTAGATCAGGAGAGTAACTGCATATATTTTTGACCAAGACAACTGATTTTGCTGGTCTTCAGAAAAGGATAGAGTGATGGCTCTGTAAGCAGCAACAGAATACAAGATTAGAAGAAATAAAATGGAGTATTTTTTTATGTCTCTTTAGAATTCAAGTGTCTGGCAGTGGGGGGAAAAGAGCCAAACATATTGTTCAGGAGATTGGTCATGGGACAAAGCAGCTTCTATGTTAGCACAGTCCAAATTGCAGTCACTGAAAGTTATTCCTGTGTTCTGACAACTTAAGTGAAATTAATGTGTTGGTCTCAGTGAACCCCTCTAGGGAATGGTCCAAATCACAATTAGTGTTGTCCCTATGGCCATCTCTCATACTTGTCTCATGTTTGTTTTTTTCCATTAAGCGCCAGCTCCTGAATAGCTGAAATTAAATTAGAAACTTCATTTTCACTTTCATTTTTAAAAATAAGGTAAATTTCCTTGTGGTTGCGGAGAAGACCTTGGGAGCATGACTCAGGTCCACTCTAAAGACTCCAAAACCAGGAGGCAAATCATTTTAAAGGACCACAAATGTATTCATTTATTTTGTTAAGTCTCATATTTTGGGCTCCTGACTCCTGAATTTTATACTACCCCTTGCTGGAAGAATAGGCCAAGGCCTAAATAAATGTAAAGACAGAACTATCTCCTTATTCTATGAAGCTGTCTCAGTGAAATGGAGAGGGTAGGCTGATGAAGCTTGCACCCCTTCTATAGGCACCTTTTAAGTTCTGTGGATGAACTGAGTAGTTCATTCTCTAGTGCTGTCAGGCTACTGTCTTACACAAACATGAAACCCCCTTTAAAATTCACAAAGCAAAGAGCAGGAAAATATACTGCAAAGCAGGATTTATATACTTGCCTATATGCAGATCTTCTAGCTGTATTGATCTGTGAATTCAGTGAATAAAGCTGTCTTTCTGAGGACCTTTGACTGGAATTGAAATTGAGGTGTCTGCAGAACTCTGGTTCAAGAATAGCTCAAGAAATTGTATTATTATTTCTGATACATAGACAAGATAATGATGGTTAACTCTGTGGAGCAGGGATTTGTTTTATATAGTGCTTGTATAGTGCTTAGTGTAGAGGATCCTGGACTGCAATTGAGGTCCTAGGTAGTGTGCGGGCCAGCTCCCAGTCCCGTCCTTGCCGGGCGCGAGCCGGGCCCGTCTGTGTGCACGCGGGCTGTGGCCGGCAGCCCGGGCACGCGGGGCCGGAGAAAAGTCGCAGGGTGGAGCAGTACGCTCGAGCTAGAATCAGTCACAGAGGCGTAATGGTTGATTGAAAAGATTATTTACTTACACCGGAGATGGTCGCGGTGCAGGCTGGACAGTTTCCCAGGTACAGCTCTGCTTCCTTCCTCGTTGGAGGACTCTAAAACTCGGTTCCCAGGATCCTCGGAGTGGTTCAGACTCCATGGTGTTGATAACTTCGCTCGGTTCCCAGGATCCCCGGAGTGGTTAAGACTCTGTGGTGTCGATAACTGGGTTCTAGGGTAGGGAT
>NW_005841988.1:2373187-2373701 GCF_000455745.1 Alligator sinensis
GTACCCCGCCATGAAGGGAGGGAACTGGGCGATCGGCTCCGGCTCTTTATCCTCCCGAGCATATCTCAAACATTGGGCACAGTCCCGGGTGGAAGTCGGGTCCGCCTCATCCGCCGGGCTGGGTCCGACAAGGGACACAGTATCAAGGGGTCTAAACAGGACTTGTTCGTTCCTCATTATACACCAGGGTCTAAACAGGAGTAAATACACTTCTCTCTCCCTCGGGGCTCCCTCTTCGGAGACTCCCTCGTCCCCCTTTAGCGAAAGGTGTCCGCTCACAAATCTCTCACCCGTTCCGCCCGCCTGATGGTAAGCGATAAGCGCTTCCAACTCCTCAAAACTTTTCACTTGGCGTTGATTGTCGCGCCAAGGGCAATTCCTAACCAACTCTAGCTCCAGCGTGACTCACCTCAATCCCATCTGCGAGTTCTCTCCCAATCTCATCCTTGTCGCCATGTGCGGGCCGGCTCCCGGTCCCGTCCTCGCTGGGCACGAGCCACGCCCGCCTCTGTGT
>NW_005841988.1:2373998-2388294 GCF_000455745.1 Alligator sinensis
TCTAGGGTAGGGATTCGTCTGGGCTGCGATCGGTGATGGGGAGAGGCTAGAGGCCGTCGGTAAGTGATGCCCCGGAGTTTGCTAGGCTCCGGGGGTTCGGCAATTGGAGCCTCTATCGCCTCTTAAGAAAGACGCACTGGGTTCGAAAGGACCCACAGCCCTTAGAGATCCGTCTCTCCATCTCTCTCCGTCTTTCTCTCCAACTTGGGCAGAAACCACCCAAGCCCTTTGTACGGCTAGCAAGCCAATAGCTAGCCGCCACGTGTGCCTAAATTAAGACCGGCCAATAATGTGGCTCAAATCTCAATACAAATGGTGGGAAAACTCCTTTGCAGCGTGCATCACTAAATGCAAAAGTCATGCACAATGCAAAGAAGGCTACAGAACGGCGGGAAACACTTTTCTGCATACAGGTTCTCCATTACAACAGAACATTCCGTCGTGCAAAAGAGCTCCAATTCGGCGGGAACATAATTTAGCGGTGCCGAAGCACACACAATTAAAAAATCCACAACTTTGGGTTGTGACAGGTAGTACAATAGTATTAGTCACAGTAGTAATAATTCCATTTATCTAATACAAAAAAGATAGTTCCCAGGGTTTCTGAGAGCAAGAATGGTTTTATAATTCAAAGCTAGACTGGGTCTGAAGACATCTGGGTCCAAACCACAGCTCTGCCACAAAGTCCTCTGCGATCTTGGTCAAGTCACAGAAACGCTCTGTGATTCAATTTGTTCCCTCTAAAACAGGGATAGTAATCCCCACCCTTTCTCCTAGCTTTTTCCTGGCTTGTCATTTGAACTTTAAACTGGTTCAGGAAAGGTCTGTTCATTTCATTATATTTTCTGGACAATCTGGCATACACCTGGGCGCTATTTTGATCAGAATTATTTGGTGGCAAATTATTATGCCTGGAAAAATGGAGATTCCCCAACACTTCTGATTTAGAAGTTTTCTTGCTCAGCTCTCAAACAACTCTGATAAAATTTTGCTGTGAAATATGCTACTCTGAATACTAACATTCACATACCCATATGGTCCTAATTTAGTACAGCTGTGTCACAAAATTGTCCTGCTGCTGCTAGAAAAGAAAATGAAGTCTCTGCCTAGCACTACTTCAGGGAAGTCCACTGTGCTTTCCTAACTGCTGATACACTGGGCTATGGAAACATGCATTGGAGGTGAAGCTCAAAGCATAAACCTGGAGCACACTGCACCTTAGTTCTGTGCAAAGGAACAGGCTGTGCACTGACAGTCAGAAAGTGTGAGAAAATTACCCCAGTTTGTCCAGGGGCAAACTTCTACTGTTGAGCACAGCTGTATCACTTTTGGGAATTGTGCTGTGTTCACAGGTCTGTTTTTTAAAAAAAATGGGACAGCTTGACTTGCCAGAGGTTAATCCACTTGTGGGTCCATGGCTTCAGTTACAAAGTAATAATTCAGCAAGGGATTCAGAGGTATAGCAGTGACAACCTTTCAATGAGAAATGCTTGAAATCCTTCCCATTTCCATAGAGGTGAAAAAAGAATAGCTAGCAAGGGAGGGGAAAAAAGGGACTAATATTCCAGGCACCAACTTTTCTGATGATGGGCACCAGGCTTACTACCGGGAAACATGAACACACAAGTCAAATGTGGTCTTAGAAAATCCAGTGTAGAGTCCTTGTCAATGAAGCCAAGCTTTTTAATGTTAATGTGTTTGTTTTTTTCCATTTCATAAGGCAGAACTTTCATCCTAACTGAGCTGTGGTAGGGCATCTTTGGTGCCTGCCACTTTAAGAGGTTTGAGCAGGCTATGGAGCAACCAACAGGTGTGAGCAGGCTTAATGAGGTAGTCACATGACCACAAGAGGGCTCCTGGAGTGGAGGATGAGGCTGGGCAGCCTCAGGATAAACCCAGGCCCTCAGAGCTGAGCTGGTAGTTGCTGTAGGGATGCTGCTAGAGTAATATCACCCAGCTGGAGATCTACTTCCTGGAGGTCAGGGTAGGAACTATGGGGATGGAGGAGGTTCCTGGTCCTGGGGAATGACTTAAAAATGCACTCTGCTGGGGTAGGATGGTGTGGTGGGGTTGCCTGTGGCAGGGTAGTAATCAAAAAAATGCCACACCAGTGCCTCTCTAGTGAAAGGCAAGTATGGGGTGCTATATAGCCTCAGCCCTCACTGCCTTGTGGGTTACCCCTAGAGGGTCAAGCAAGGGGTTCAGGAACATCATTGGACACCTGAGGCCCAAAGGGCATAAGGCCTAGTGTCCCTAGTGATGTGAAGTTGGTAGGCTGTGTAGGGTAAGGCCCATATGGGAGGCCTGGAGGATTGCGCATAGGCCAGCCTAAGTAGAAAGTGAGCAAGCTCAGTGACAGCAGAATAGCAAGCCCAGGAGGGGTCCAAAATAATTATGTGGCACAATGTTTGGAGGGGCCCAAGAAGACTGACCCATATGAGAGTAAGAGGGTGAGCGGCTCAGTAACCTACCCAAAATAACCTTGACTGGCCCATGCTGGGGCCAGGACCAGACCGATCAAAGGGCCAGAGTGCCCACCACTAGAGACAACCAGGGGCTAGAGGCATGAAGTCCTGACTGGCCTAGAGGCAAGGCCAGGACCTATGTGGCCAAAGGTCCCGGAGGGGGCCACAGCCAAGAGAAAAAAGGGCTTACAGAGTTTTGCAGCCCAGAATGAAGGCAGAGATTAGACTGCCAGAGGAGGAGGGATCCAGGTAGGGTCCAAACATCAGGCAGACAGAGTGAGGCCCATTGTGAGACTGGAGCCATTTAGTGATGCCATCTGTGAGGCATGGGACACAGTGTAAGGATGGTATGGAGCTGTGTATTATGCCCTTGGCATCAGGCAGTAAATGCCTGATGCATCAAACTTAGCAGGTGAGTTAGGTGGGCGGACTGCCCTAGACAGATGGGCGGGCCAATATTGGGACTGGCTGAGTGACAGGTGATCGCATGCCCCACAGGCACCAATGGGACCTCCATATGCCACTCCTACAGTCCCAACCCAAACTGCTGCTGTAACTACAACATAAACACTAAGCCCCTGAGCTATAACATAAACATAAAGGGGAAGCAGACCTTTGTCCAATTCAGAGGGAAAACTTTCCCTCACTACTCAGCTTGGATAACCTCACTGGGGATTCACATGTAGCACCACAGTCGCTTCAGGAGCCCTGCTGCCAGAAGCTCTTCACCTTTTGGCATCCAGGGAGACACTAGCTTGCTAGTCCAAGCCCCAGGCTTATATCCTCCCAGGGCCTTACCCCTTCCAGTCGGCAGACTGCCTGGGCTGCCTGCAAGTGCTCGCTAATTGGCCCAAGTGACCTGTAGCTGCTGTGTACTGCCTGGCCTACAGTGCCCCCTTGCTGGGCTGTTTCTTCCTTAAGAAGGCTCTCTGTTACACATATACACAGCTTTTACCCAGAGTTAGAGAGAGGGGACAGAAGCGGAGCTATCTCTAAAAAGTAATATATAATAATCTGGGTCAAAAATCATCATAAAGGCAGTGGCGAAAATTCTTAAAGGTGACAGAAAAGAAAAGGGAATACACAAGCTCTTGCACTTATTTCTCCCTGGCTGGCTTTTTACTTGGAAGTCTAGTAAATAATTTAAATTATTGAATCTCATTCCTGGAATTCATTCATATGAAAATGTGTGAAATAGCTGAAACTAAAGCATCATTATCAAGAAGGTTTCTTCAAGTCTTAAACTATTTTCCAAATGTGATTTCAGCTGAAAGATAACTTGCAGTAGCCATATAGATGTCCCACAAGTCTGAATTTCCCAACATACCTAAAGGACCATGGATCCTCTATTTGTGAGTAGCATCAAGGCTGGCAGGACACATATGCAAAAGCTTTGCAACACCATTTGAAAAGGGCCTGGCTCCTTTAAGGCACAATGCTCAGTGCAGGTTCATCAAAAGGTCTAAACCATTGTCTGAAAAAGTTAACCAGTTTATGGTTTTTGCTGAGGCAGTGCTCAGCTAAGCTATTTCAACTAGTTTTGCTCGGAGATTTTGGACTCATTAAAAAAGCAGTCGCTAAAGCAATAGACGGACAATTCCAGGTCAGCAAAGCTGTCCCAACACCTCTCCACCTGGTACAAAAAAGAGCAGTTCCCATATCTTTTAATTTGTGAAGAGAGGCTCCAGGCAGACAGAAAAGTGAGTGAGTACTACCTTTGCTTTCCTCAGCACAATTCAAGATTTAAACTGTTTATATCCACAAAAATAAACCAGCATTTTCATAGTAAAAACATTTTCCTTGCCAACAGTGGCAATTTTCCACTTTACAGAGCAATCTGAAGCAAGACTGAACAATGGTTTCCTCTCTCCCCAACCCACGATGAGGATGCTGTTATCAGACCTGTGATAATGATGACTCAGCCTGTGATAATTTGTTTGTCTGCTACATCTCAGGCCAGATTCATTCATCCCTGTTGATACAGATTAGTTTAATTCCCACACCCCTGCTAGCAAGGACTGTCACACCCTTAGGGAAAAAAAAAACCACTAGAAGCTTTTAATTCTGACAAATTATCCAGAGTCAGTCTTTTGCTGGCCAAGTCCATTCCTGGGCCAGCACTGCCTACTTCTGAGGCCTCAACAGACCCCCGTACATACAAAACAGGTGTCAGAGCCATTTTTCCATGTTAAAGTGTGTCCTTTCACCAGATTCCCACTGATGGAACTCTATGCCAAGACATATTCAATACAGAACAACAGCCTCCTGCATCTCTATAGCTGCACTCCTCCTAAGGGACCTGAAACTGCAGTGAAGGTGGCAGTAAGGCTAGGGACAGAAATTACACACAAACCAGTATAACTGTTTGGAACCAGTCTGAACCTGTAACAGAACAGAAGTTCAGTTTACATAAACCAGTTTCAAAATGGCTGAACCCAGTTTAAGATAGACCAGGATGGATGTAGTATCAGATTTAATCAGTCAGATGTATCTATTGAACTTCAGTTCCAGATCCCCGAGGTCAGTCCTGCAAGATGCTGAGTGCTCAGAAAATCTACTGAGCACCTTCATTTCTAAGTGTTGTCAGTGGGGATTGAGGATTTTGACCATTTTACAAGAGGGAGCCCTCAGACAGCCATTTCCAGTAAGAAATCTCCTGCCTTAAGTGACCACTTTAAACTACCCCCAATGTTTTAAAGTACAGGCTTGTTCAACCTTTATTGAAGACTAGCTCATCCAGGCAACTGATGTATTTGCTGGTCCCTTGGGCAGTTGCTTAAGACATTTGTGTAAAGGGATCATTTTATCCACTACTGAAAACGGAGACTCCCCTGTGGTAAAACTTGGCAACTGTTTAATGGCACACAGCAATCCTATACAAGAGGTTTAAAATGGAAAGGGAAGAACATGAGAAAACAACCACCCCATAAGAGTACGCAGCCTAGATATTTTCATGCTTGTACTAGAAAGCACTCATTCCTAATGGAGTATAACCCAGTATCAGGGTGGGTCAGGCACTGTGGCTTTGCTGATTTAATTAATATTAAAGACAGGGAATGTCTCAGGTTTCCATGCACATATTTAGTTTTCAGCATGGAAGTTTGCTATATTCTTGGCATAAAGCAAGTTTAAACTGAGCATGAAACTTCAAGTCCAAATGTTTTGGAGCTTGTAGCATATGCAGAATTCTCAACAACACACAAATAGCTTGTGTTGCACTGGATGCCAATGTCAATATGGTTCTGGAGCAAAACTGTGTTATTTAGCAATGGGCCAGTGATTAGTTTCTAGCATGATTCCAACAAATAGACCAAGCATTTATTTTTCAGAAATAAAAATGGTGTGGTCTGTATTTCTTTTCATCAGCCTTCATTTTTTAATACTTTCACTTAGGAAAAATCCTGTCTGCAAAAATGGCCTGACAGGATTGCCATTGGATGAGTTCATTACTATAAATCTGTCCAAGCAAAGTTCCAACAACAATGATGATGACATGAAGTAATGAATATCTAGTGAGTTTTACCTCACTAATATAAGATTTTTGGGTAAGTACTTGAGGACCTGCAGAAGTGTCACAATTTCAACATTTTTTGAAAGTAGGATGCTTTCCCCTTTCCTGGGTCTCCTGGGCAGGCCAAACCAATATAAGGCTCAGTTTTCATTCCATGCTCTTCATTAAATGTGGCCTCAATGGGAAATAAATTTGAATATCAGGCCTCTTATCCTATGCTTCTCCTTTCCTCTGATCTGACCATCTCCCATACTAGATATCATCCTGAGCTAATGGCTCATATGTGGGAAGCTAGAGACTGAGGATGTGGGTTCTGTCCCTGGATTCCTGTGGGACATTGGGTAAGTCAAAGATTAGTCTCTTTACTCTTACTGTGAAAACTGGAGGACAGGATGAAGAATGCCTTGCATTTGAAAGCTTGTCTAATTCTATTACACAGGTGGTCCAATACAAAATGTCACCCATAGAAATCCTAGCCTATCATATCATTTCTGGGCCATCACAGCTACAACCTCATTCTTATACTACCAAAAATGGAGGTAGCAATTCCCACTCTTACATAAAAACTTCAGTGCCATCCTCTCAACACACCCAGTAGCCTACTAATTCACATCCTGTAGCATCTTACCAGTAGTAGTATTATCTTGGATATAGTAAGCAGTCGTATCAGAGAGGGAAACTTACTGAGAAGTAGATACATAATCTATAGGCAATGATATTATTGGTCTCTAGTGACAACTGGCAATAGCTGTGTGGAAAAAAAATCAAGAGAAAGATAAGTTTTTTACTCTTGTATTCTGCTGCTAGGGTTGCCTGGAGGCACAGCAGAGAATCATACCAAAAGACTAGGAAGAGATGGGAGAAGCAGAGAAGGAAGAGAAACCAAGAACAAACTGAACAAGGGGAATATTGAAGCAGAAACAGAGGCCATAAGCATCAACAGCAAAGGGAGTAGGTGTTGTGAGATTGATTGATTGGAAATCCTGAATAGAAGAAAGGCAGGAGAGACTTCCTGATAAAAACACTGGTGCTCAAAAAAGAGGGGAGCTCTCTGCAGCAGATGAGAGAGGCAGGTTATCTGTTAGTTTATAGATCATTGGAACAGAGAGTCAAAGCTCCTGTTATTTATGAAGGAAAGAGCAACAGGAGGAGCTAATTACAAAGAAAATAGTCACCCGGGGGGAAAACATAGGCTTGGAGGGCATTTTGCAGAGCAGGTTACCTTGCATTAGTCCAGCAGGGTTGAGTCTGGCAGGGGAGGCAAGATGCTCTTGCAGCAGCTAGCCAACAGCAGTAAGCTACCATGGAGTGAAGCCTAATCAGAAAACACATGGGTAGTGGGTGAAGTCAGCTGACCAGAAAGGAGCAGAGCCTGGGAAGACATTGGGGACAGGGCTGAGCCAGGGCAATCAGTCAGTTTGGCCCTGCCGACAGAAGGGGAAAGAGCTCTTAAACTCGGAGGCTGCAGAAGACAGTCTGGATGTCTCCTGAGCTGGCAAGGCCCTGAATGTAAGACTTGGTTGGCTTGCAGGGGAATATGACCAGAGTGGGGCAGTTGTGTTCTAGCCAGACTTTTGTTTATAGTTTAAACTGGTGGATGGGTGGGACTAGAAAGGAAAGATATGGAGGTCCCAGTGTGCTAGGGAGCCAGACAAGGTTGTAGCTTGCTGAAGCAGGGTACAAGCTGCTGTTTAGCTGAGAGGGCAAGACTTGAGGCCAAGGGCCCACTAGTAGAGAAAGTACAGAGAGAGAGCAATGTTTCCCAACCAGTGTGCCATGACACAAAAGATTGCCATCAGAAATGAACAGGTGTGCCATGGACATTTTTTATTAATGTAAGTGTGCCTTGAGCTGGAAGAGGCTGGGAAACGCTGAGATAGAGACAGGGCCAAGGGCCCAGCACCTGTGAGAGGTGGAGCCAGGGTTGGGGGCCTGCAGCCCATGAGGAACAGAGAAAGGGCTAGAGATCCCACAGCCCAGAGAGGGGCAGCATTTGGGAACCAGGGGACCCACAGCCTGTGAGAGGCAGAGATAAGAGCCCAAGAGGGTAAGACAAGGAATTGAGCCTGAGAAGCCAAACCTGGTGCAGTGGGTCTAGGCCAAAGGGGCCAGCCAGAGCAGCGAGGTAGAAGCTGGGAAGGGTGATGCCATAACAAGGGATTGGAGGCCTAAGGTGGCCTGGTGGTTTGGGCTAAGTATGCATTTATTCAATTATTAGAAACACCTGCAGGGCATGGCTGTAGGGGAGGTTCAGGGACAAGTACAGGTTGGGACAGCCAATCAAGTATAAAGACTGAAGTGAGTCCATATAGGATCTAAAGAGATCTGCTGGCAGGAAGTGAGAGTGAAGTCTGCCCTGAGGCAAGTTCCCTTTTCACACTGTACTAAGAACATCAAGGTGTGGCAGGATAGAGTAGAAGGATGGCACCTAGAGCCAGAGCAGGGAAAGGACAGAGAGTGACTGCTGTGGGGGGTACTATGTCCACTCCTGAGGCAAACATCTGGTTACAATCATACAAAAATAAAAAAGTAGAGGTGAATAGAACCCAGTAGAGACACACAATTTCAAAGAGGCTGACAAAATAGAGCAGCAAAGAGAGAGACAGACTCTGAAAGCAACAGAAAAGAATATCTGAAGAGAGAAACCAAAGCTAGGCTATATTGCCAAGGGAGGTAACCCAAGGAACTCCAACCAGCCAAGGTGTTCAAAGTCCAATTTTTTTCTTTTTCCATGTTACAAGATGTAAACTGATCTTTTCAGTGAGAAAATGTTTGGCAGCTCCTACATTCACTTGTTTTTTGGCTATAGAAAAATATTAGAGCAATTCTTCTGTGGCACAAACCTCAGAACAGCCACAAGAAGTCGAAATATTTTTTGATGCTATGGATTCCTATTTGAAATCTCTGGGATTATCTTATGAAGCACATGCAGGTTTTTGCATACATAACAGTGCTAGTATTACACAGTACCCCGCAGCACCCTTCAATGGATCTCACAGCACCCTAGGGTACTGCAGCATCCTAGTTGAGAAACATTGCATTAAGGTATCAGAGGAAACTTTCACATTATAAATCTAGTGTAAACTTGTATTGTTTTCCAGACACTGCAGATTTCCCCAAAGAATGCCTTTGGGGCTAGGGACAAACATTCAAAAAGCTTGAGGTTGAATTGATTCAATCTTTGCAGGTTAGTCCAACTTGCAACGCTTGAACCGATTAGGAGGCGGATAAACATTCCCTTTTCACTCCAAAAACGCAGGCGCATGCCTGTAGTGGTTCAGGCTAGAAGCCAAGTGGTGCTAGAGCAGCACTCCTTTACCTTCTACAGTGCTGAGCTGAGGGGGGCATGTGGCCAGGCCCAGGAAGGATGCTCTGATTATGGAGGGGCTTAAACCCCCACCCTGGCCTGTACTGTCCCAGGCTTTTCCCTGCTCACTGTTTGAGGGGTGGGAGTGTTGCCAGACCCCAACCCCCAAACCAGAGTCCCCCAGCACCCCAGACACTTTGCAGCTGGGCTGTTCTCTTTGCTCCAACCCCCAGCTGGCACTCTGAGGCAAAGGTGTGAGATGCAGTGCATGCATCTGTTGATGATATTGAGCTTTTCACTCTCCCTCTCCCTGTCTGCAAACTTGATAGGGCTGCAAACCAGGAGGAGAGCTGATAAAACCAGTGTATCAGCTCATCAGCAAACCATTGTGTTATCAGCCCATCAGCAAAACAAAGCCTCTCTCATTAGTTCAAGCTCTTCTTAAACAGCTTTTTCCAAGGAAGGAATGGAGGGACTTTACCAGCTGCCCTGTTGATTAGCTCCAAAAAGCCCTAATTAGAGGCTGTTCTGTCTGCCTGTCTCAGTGAAACTGGAGACACGGACACCTCTCAGCATTAGCTAGCATACCACATGCCTAGGGTCTGTGGGGCTGGGGTCCATGCTGTGGGAAATTGGAGGGAGGAGGGAATCCCTGCTTGAGCAGTGCGCAGCAAGTGGGGGGGAAGGACCAAGGCAGACTCTGCTGTGCCTTCAGTCTCTCCCAGAGCTCTGGCTAGGTGGGAGAGGGCAGGGCTATCCTGTTCTTTGGAGCAGAGAGAACAGCCCAGCTGCAAAGTATCTGGGGTGCTGGGGGATTCTGGTTTAAGTTAAACCAGCAAGGGGTCTGGGACAGACCTTGCATAAACCGGTTTGACCCAAATCAGTTAAGTCTGATACTACATTCAGTTGGGTATAGGGAGTGGTCAGTTGGGCTTAGGGAGCGGTGTGAGATGCACGGGTGAAAGCCCATCATGCCCCTGCACCCCAAAGCCCCCAGTGATCCCCAATAGCCACAGAGCGCCCCTGCCAACCCCCAGCACAGGCAGAGGTAAGCAGGGCCTGTGGTTGGAGGGGACTAGCCCAGCTCAGCTGCAGGGAGGTGGCTGAGTTGGAGCTGAGGAGGGTCTCGCCCTGCCCCGGCTCTGACTTGGCCCAGCCTGCCAGGGAGAGAGTAGGGGAGGGGGAAGGGGTACTCACCAACCCCTCTCCAGTGAGGCAGGGTCCCCTGAATCCCGGGCAGGGCCCTCCCTTGCCCAGGAGTAGCGCAGTGATGGCGGGGGGCCCACTGTGCATGCGCATAGTTTAAAAGGGCCCGCCAAAGGAAGAAAAGCCCAGGTGGGCTTAGGGAGCAATGCAAGACGTACGGGGTGAAAGCCCATCATGCCCCCACACCCTGAAGCCCCCCAGTGACTCACAACAGCCATGGGGCATCCCCGCCACCCCAGCACAGCCGGGGGTAAGTGGGGCCCATGGTGGGAGGGGACTAGCCCAGCTCAGCTGTGGGGAGAGGGCTGAGCCAGAGCAGAGGAGGATCTTGCCCTTCGGAAGAAAAACCTGCAGCATGCTTACAAGCTTGGCAGCGCTACACTGGCTAGCACTACGGATGAAAGGGACTTGGGGGTCATGATTGACCACAAGATGAACATGAGCCTTCAATGTGATGCTGCAGCTAGTAAAGCGAGCAAAATGATGGGTATTTTGTTTGCTTGAGATTATTCTCCTTTTGGACGGGGTAAATTTTTGAGATTTGGCAAAATCCAAAACAGTCCTAACCTCTTCCATCTTTAGTACCTTCCCATTATATCCTTCTCAAGAATGCCTTGTTTCCGTAGCATGTCCAAAAGGTTACTATATGAATGCTCTTTGGGAAACACTTGTGATGGGTTTGCCATTGAATGATCTCACTCCTCAAAATCTGTTAGTAATGAGTAATAATAACAATGAAGATGTCATCAAGCAGTAAAATCCTCTGGAGATCTGGAGGCTGTTCTCAGCTCTCAGTGTATGTAAACAACTGAAATATATGTGGCGTTGCAAGATCCTAGGGCTATGCCTACAAAAATATGACAGGGTGGCTTTTTTTCCTTGTGCGAAAACAAATGAAATTAAATATATAGTTGTATTTAACATTCTGTTAACTATACTATCCACCTGTGTGGGAAATTTGGGACTCAAGTCTGTCCTGTGTATTACAGATGCTCAAGAGTGTATGCAGTGTCACTCTTCTACACAGGATTTTCTATGCCACTCAGGATCATACAGGGCATCTGAAAAAGACTTGGGTCTCTTACTTGCCAGCTCTAGTCATTATCCATGAGAATGTCTTTCCAAAAGTTACAAACTCGGTGGTACTGAAAGGGAACTATTTTTTTTTAATCTTCATTTCCCAACTACCGTTTATTCACAAAATAAGGTCTGTGTTATAGACCAAGGAGGGTGGGGAGCCCCAAGCCATGTAGCGGACAGCCCGCATTCTCCCCTGCCCCACACACAAATCTGGAAGGGCATGTGTCCCTCTACTTCCCCCTCCCCAAAAGTGCATGTAGTGGTAGGAAGCCAGCCCCACCCCAACACCAGTTCCTTGAACAAGCCACCCGTGGCTCTGCCCTGCTCCCCCAACTGGGTCCTGTGGCTGGGGCTTCCTGCCCCCGCTCCCCGCCCCCGGCCCCGCCATCCCTGCCCCAGCTCCAGCCCCTGGGCACCGCCCTGACTGGGCAGCGTCCCCAGCCCCAGCCACAAAACCCTGCCCACTATATCACCATAGCCACCTCAAACTTCCCCCCTGCATTGCCTATGCCCCCTCCCCCCATAGACTTACCTGCAGCTAGCTGGGGGAGCTGCTCTCGACCACTGCTTGGCTGTTTTGCTGGCCATTTGCATGTGTGCACATGGCACCCCTGTGTCCCACTCCCTCCACCCCAAGCAGGCCCTTGCAGGCTGGAACTTTGCCAGCCTGCAAGGGAATACCCATGTTTTCCCACATTTTTCCCCTTTAAAGGAGAAAATCTGCATTTTTCCATAAACAGAAAATCCGGATCCTTGCTGATAACACATCATAGAATGTAATGTAAACAATCTGAAGTAGAGTGGAGGTGGGTATGAAACTTTTATGGAACTGCAGAGATATAGTCCCTCAGAAACTTTTTTGTATTGTGGCCCATTCCTAAGGTAAAATATTTGTTCTTGAGAAAACCTTGCATAAGGTACCGTTGGCACATGTGTTGTAGCAATATCCAGGCCCAAGCAATATAAAAGACCAAAGAAAACTATTTTCTGACCTTCCCTTCAATTTAGTGGCAGGATTTAATAAGAGGGGCCCATTCCATCATACTTCCTGGGTGGAGCTGAACCCTGGGCTGGATTGTCAGTGGGATAGGATCAGAAAGCAATACTCCAAGTGAGCCTTCACAAAATTTAATAAATTTTGGGGGGTTCCTAAATGAGAGGGGAAACAGATATAGAATTTGGAGATGGGAGAATTGTCACATTGAATCAGATAAATGAATCATCACATCTATTAAGCTTTCTATGACAATGGTGAGTAAGAGATTCTTTGACAGAGGTGAATAAGAGATACTCTTACTTTACAGAGTAAGTTGTAGACACTATATAATAGACTATAATAGAATACTTTGACCATAGGTGAAGTTTCTTCCTGGCCCCCATCAATTAGTGGCTGGCTTGTGCCCTGAAGCCTGAACTTTGTAACCTTTTACGGTCATTTTCCGACATTCAAATAATAAATGGGTCTTTGAGCAAGCCCCACAAATACCCAGCACAAACTTACCACAACACAAAAGAAATCCAAGCTGACCACACTCCATAGTTGTAACAAAAGCACCCCACTGAAACCTATGAGAAATGTAATTAAACAGTTATAACCTATATTTGAAAAAGATCACACCTTTAAATGAAATTTCCCAATTCCTCCTCCTTACCTTTCAAACAACTCTCCTGGCCTTGTCAAAGTCATCATAGGAAGCAAACTCTTGGCTGACTAAAGAGAACAAGACCATGTCTGAATAACAAACCAAAACTGGTTAACACATGTTCATCACCAACCATGGAGCAGGTTAGTAGGGCTGTGTGAGTTTTCAGACAGAGCTTTGGATCCAGAGAAGCTTTGGATGCTTCGGGGTCCGAAGCAGCATGTCCAGGTCAAAGCGCTGCCCTCATTAGGCTTCCCAAAGAGGTTCAGAGTTTCTGAAGCACTTCAGAGCCGCCGCAGAGATCCAGCCATAGGGTATAATGGGGAAACAATAAAATATCTATAACTTTGTTGTTTTTTGTCTGATTTGGATGAATTTTCAGGGATGCTAGACTCTGCTGAGAGCATGAAATCTGTCAAGTTTCAAGAAGATCAGTGCAGAGGTTTGGGGGGAACTGCACCCCAAATTCTTGAAAACAAAACTCCTATCATGTCTACGTGTTACAACACAGGGGGTCAAAACTGCAGGGCTGGTAGCTCTTGCTCAGGCCACAAAGCCTGCCAAGTTTCAAGAAGATTGGTGCAGGGGTTTGGGGGGAACTGCCCCTCAAGCTGCAGACAAGCAAAACTCATGCCATGGGTGACACTGTGTGTGTTAAGGCACAGCGGGGTGACAGCTGCAGGGAGAGTGGCCCCTGCTGCACCCATGATGCCTGCCAACTGTCGAGGTGCAGGGGTTCTGGGGCCCTGCACCTCTAGCTGCTGACAGGCAAAACTCATGACATTGAAGGCCTTTGATACAGTATCTCATCCCATTCACATAAATAAATTAAGAGACTGTGACATAGATGTTTACACGGTCCAGTGGGTGGCAAATTAGCTTAGCGGTTGCACCCAGAGAGTGGTAGTAGACAGGTCGGTATAGACCTGGAAGGATGTGGGTAGTGAGGTTCCGCAGGGTTCGGGCCTTGGACCTGTACTCTTTAATATCTTCATCAGTGACTTGGATGTGGGTGTGAAGTGTACTCTGTTCAAGTTTGCAGATGATACTAAATTGTGGGGTGAAGTGCACACTCCGGAGGGTA
>NW_005841988.1:2388314-2392379 GCF_000455745.1 Alligator sinensis
GACAGGTTAGAAAAGTGATTAGTATGCAATAGGATGCAGTACAACAAGGACAAGTGCAGAGTGCTGCACCTAGGGCACAAAAATATCCAGCACACCTACTGGCTGGGTAGTGACCCTCTTAGCAGCACAGAAACAGAAAGGGATCTGCATCCTATTGTGTACTGCCCACTTTTCTAACCTATCCATGGCACCTCTTGGGGTAACAAGGAGCAATGGTGACAGAGAGCAGATTTAGGCTAGATACCAGGAAAAAACTTCTTCACAGTAAGGGTGGCCAAAATTTGGAATGGGCTTCCAAGGGATGTGTTGCTCTCCCCTACCTTGGGGGTCTTTAAGAGAAGGCTGGATAGGCATCTGGCTGAGGTCATCTGAGCCACTGGCTGGGGTCATCTGACCCCAGCTCTCTTTCCTGCCTAGGCAGGGGATCAGACTCGATGATCTGTTGAGGTCCCTTCTGAGCCTAGCATCTATGAATCTATAAACAACTTATAATGTTTGCCATATTAAAGAGATACTGGATAAATCATAAATAAAATGTGATTTAAACTGACTGGGGAGAATGAAAGAAATAAAGACCAAAAGACCACAAATAATCCTTGGCTTTGAAGTGGTTTCATTTTTATGATTATTATAATGTTAAACAAAAGGAAACTTTCTATGTGACTTTTTTCTTTCATTGTTTATTTGCCATGTGTTACCACTTAAATGGCAGGGTCACCTTTCCAGATCATTAATTTTCTATAATTCCTCTTTGTACATAAATATGACTTGTGTGTTCAGCCTCCCATACATGCGTATAGAACATGTGAGAAATTTTCGATGATGCTTGTTTCCAGTGCCCAGACATTCCAGTTCTGACTGTGGTGCCAAAGTTTTAATCTTAGAAATGTTAAATTCCACCTATCAATTAATGCAGCAAAAAAGCAATGAGACATATGAAATATGGTTGAAATAATACAAAGAAATACTTCTCCACAGAACACATAAACACAATGCCATTGCAATATAAAATATTCATTATCTTTAATTCATTTCCAGTAGTTACACTAGATCCAGACAGAATGGGGACCTATGTATTTTGGTGGCTGTCTTTCATCAGAGGTTGGCAATATCTTATGTTACCCTGAGACACTGCATCATCTTGTGTAACAGGACATGGCACATGGAATAGCATGAAGATACATGGAAATGTATCCAGCCAGAATGACAGTCAGCCACACAAAAATGTATACATATGTATTTTGGCTATGGATCTGTGTAGCAGAATATTCCATATTCCATATTCTGCTACACATTAAAAACCTTTGCTATAAGCACACATCTTGCTATAGGGTTATGGCAGGCCTGCTCCCCACTCACTGCATTACCTGCATCCAGGTGGCTGGTCTGCAAGTGGCCAGGCCAGCACCATGCAGCTGGAAGAGGGACCGCGGATTGGTCCAGCCCCCCAAAGTTCCCAGGATAAAAGGAGCTCAGCAGCTGTGTCCAAAGGTAATGAGAAAGAGGGATCAACTGCTGCACCTCTGGAAGTCCTCCCCATGGCTGGCACTGGCCCTGGGGAACCACAGGCAGGAGGATCACCAGGCAGCACAGCAGCTCAGACTTCAGCTGCAACTTCCCCACGGCATCTGAGCCAACACTTACCGATGTCAAGGACATTGGAGACCTGTCTTGGGGCAAGGAGCCCCGATGAACTGGAAGACACTGCTAAAGACCAGATGCCTGGGAAAGGGAGCCTGATCCCACCTGCACAGGACATTGCTAGCAGGTACACACAAGGTAGCTGGGGTGGGACGAAGGCAGCCCAGGAGGCATTGGTGGCACCTGCCAAGGGGAAAAACCCACCTGAGAGCTTGGTGGCACAGCCCGCCAGACCTGAGCAGCTTCAGACACTAAAATCCACGGCTGGCCAGTGTCGGGACCCTGAGGGTCACAGAGGCATGAGGAATTGCCCCATGGGATATCATAAGATGTGTCCAGGTGCCAACCAACCCAGGACCCAGTGCTCTTCTGGGCATAACGCCAGTGAGAGAATCACACAGCAGCCATACAAAGCACACTACACGTAGGTGGGAGCACCAAGAAGAGGTGCCAGATGCAGCAAGCACCATGGCCCTGCTTGCTCGTGTCTCAAGAAATTTCAGTTCATGTATTGTTAAGTTGCTAGTTTTTCAGCTGGAGATACCCAGAACACTGTCCTGTTCAGAGGCACATCGTTAGTTCTCACCGGGGGAACTGAGCTGGTTCAGAACTCTAGATCTTGAAATAATATTGCCAGAGGACATTACTTGTGGTTAATAATAGTGGAATCCTATCATAACTTTCATAAAGGCAATTCTATGATTGCAGCAGCATTTATAATACTTTCAACTATTTTCAAAACTTTGAAAATGAACAATCATTAGTCCATTTTTGAGGTAATTACACACAATGAACATTAAAGTTCTTTAAATGATGTTTCCAGCCTTTTTGCTTGCACAGATAATCTTCTGAATATAAACAGCTGCAGTAATTAGGTACATTGAATGTATAGCAAGCAAGTCTATGCAAGTGATGACATTTTCAATTTTCATATAAATTATACTTCTGATATATTTTTAAAATGTGAAATTATCACATCCATATGCAGTGCATGCAAAGTCTTGCTTTGGCTATCTATTTATCTATTTATTTATATTCTTCAGTTCCATTCTTAACATGCTTTAAGCAGCCACTTTAACTCACTTAACTGAGAGGGAACTCTTTCATCTTGGGGTCTTTTGGAAACATTGGCCTAAGAACTTTTCCAGTCACCACAGATTTGTGCAAGTGTCACCCAGTGATACTTTGAGGGATTTCATCATTGTGGTCATTGTTTGTGGTTGAAGAAAGCCACACCTAATCTCATGACTGAGAAACTCAGCGAAGGGATTCCCTGGTGGCTGATAAACCAGATTTTCACCTGGAATAAATGGTTATAGGCTAGCGAGGTTGATCCTGATGCTGAAACCTTTCTTGCAGGTACCTATGCTCTGCATCACTGATGCACTGTTCCTGTAGGTAAGTGTAAAAGGAAACCCCTGCCCCTGCTACTGTGGGGGGGAGGAGGGGTAAAAAACCCAGGGCCAGGGAAGCTAGTTAGGAGTAGCAGCCCAGGTGGACCAAGCCCGGGACTGATGAGGCCAAGTGGCTAATGGAACAATTAACTGCACCTGGCCACTGGGTGCAATGGACCCAGTCACACGGCTGGAAGAAGACTGGGCTTGAGGGATTTAAGTAAAAGCTCTATGCACGAAAAGGGAGAGGAGCTCTCAGGAGTGAGAGGCTGTTGGAGGCAGACAGATGGGTATCCAAGCTACCTAAGGGAACTAGAGGAGGAGGCTCCCATGAAGATAGGGCCTGTGGACAACATTAACCCTAAAGAGAGAGATTATTTTGTTCTAAAGTGACTGGCTTGTGTTTTTTTTGTGTTTGAACTTGAGACTGGAGGACTGGATTGTGGCTACAGGGGAGAAAGAGGCCATGAACTGGCATGCTAGGGTGTGCTCCAGATTGCCAGCCCTATCAGGGGCAGGCTTCAGCTGAGGGGGCCAGGGCCTGAGCCCCAGTAGGAACAAAGGGTGTTTGTAGATGACACTTTAAAGCAGGTTAAATGCCTTTTACACCAGTTTAATGGCATTGCTGTTTGCACATTCGGCAGCCTATTCCACTTAATTCCAGCTGCTATAGCACATTCGGCAGCATAATGTGCCTTAAATGATTTTGGGACACAGCAAATGACTTTGGGACGCTGCAAAGTAAAACACCTCCGAGGAATTTATAGTTTGCTACCCTGTAGCTATGGAGAGAAACACCGGGCTCTGTGCAGCTCAGGGGCTGTGCAGGCAGACTACGCAGGCAGCCCACAGAAGTGAGGGGGGTGGGAAATGGCGAGCCTGATCTCTTTTTTTTGCCCCAGAGCCTGCCTGCCTGAGCTATGCAGGGCCCTGTGCTTCCCTCCATGACTGTGGTACCCCCCAGGAGTGCCCAAGCTGGGTGCCTACAGGTGGGTGTCACCTTGGGGGGGGGGGGGGGGGGGTTGGGGTT
>NW_005841988.1:2392410-2408855 GCF_000455745.1 Alligator sinensis
CACCGGCCCTCCTCCCGCAGCTCAGGGACTGTTCTGCCCACCATCAGCTCACTCTCCCCTCCCTGCTGCTGGAGAGGCAGGTAAGGATCAGGTTCTAACACAGGTGTCCACAACACAGGGGTCTACTTTGCCCTAAATTGAAGTGGGGTTTTTGAAAAAACACCGCTTCAATTTAGGGAGAATTAAACCCCTGTGTTGTGTACAAATGCACAAAGAGGGGTCAGAAGTTAGCCCCAGGCCAAGGAACACAGAGTAGCACAGTGAGGCTGAACTCCTCTACCCCCACCTCCATCAAGACGGGGCAGATATCCAGGAGTTGAGGTCTTGATCAGTGGACCAAGGTGGAGGGCACATCCAGAGAGATAGCTGAAGCCCCAAAAGGCCCTCAGAAGCCTACGGGAGCACTCCCTTAAAGGGTAAGCACTGAGGGAGGACAAAGGCCCCAAGTGGGGGGCTGGCCTAGCCAAACAGACCAGGCTACCTGCAAGGCTGCTACTGGCCCCTAGGGCCTCTCCCCCAACAACAAACAACATCAGAGTGAAGGCAGCCAAAAGATGGGAGGTGAAGTGGGACCAGGAAGGAACAGACAAGCATGGCAGACCCCCTACGAGTCCTACAGTAAGCCATCGTGGACCCATCTGTATCTTGTTTTACGTTCACAGGGTCTTTATTCGCAGTTTTGAATGTCAATATTGCATTGAGTTAGGACTGTTTTTAAACAGGCCATGAGGAAATTTGATACATTGGTGATTGATATACAAAGTCATTTTGGAAAAGGCATGCATAGATAGCATCCATGGATTCTGATGGGTTCATGGGTGCAGTATATCTAATATCTCTAATCCAACGCACCAAATGCCCTCGTGGTAACTAAATGGTTGAAACCAAATTTCAACTACACCCCAGAATGAACTCTCCAAGAAAAAATATAAAGGACATACATTTTCCATAGAACAATCCAGCTATCCTTGTGCTAAAGGGAAATTACCAAATCCCTTTAAAAGATGAGCTCAAGAACAAAAAATCATGAGCTAACTGGCCATTAGGAACCATGGACTGAACATCAATATTGGTTTTTGACACAGTATAATCTACTGGATTCCTGAAGTTCCTCCTACACATTACAGGTAATAATGAACCTTCTCCCTTTTGATGCATCTTGATCTCCCAGTAATCAAGATACTTTTCTTCTACTAACTGTTTGCCTACTACCCCTGAGAATGTCTGCCCCCTCAAATTTCACAGCTCTACTCACTGTCCTTAACAAGTGCTGTGCTTGCTTTACTCCTCAGACCTAAGGAAGAAAGCCTTGCATGTAAAACCTTGTCTAACTTTATCCCAACCATGCAGTTGGTCTAATAAAAAATAACACCCCCAAAAAATCCTTGCCTCTCAAATGAGGTTACATCACACTCTTGCCTTTTGTTGAAAATGGTTTATAGCTGTTTGAGGTCCGATTAGATCATATGTGGACACGCAGAATTTTACAGCCTTTCACTTTTGTTGCAGACTTTGTGGCAGTCATCCAAAGCATTGTCACCTCCTCACTGGACTACTGAGATATGCTGTACTTAAGCAACATTTTAAGTTAGTTTAATGCAGAAGCTCCAGATGGTGCATAATAGGGTTTCCCAATATCTAAACTAGTGGTGGTGCTAAATCTGCCAACATACCCCATCACGAGAGGATGATCTCCTTTTAAGTCCTCACTTGTCTCACATCCATTCATTTGAGTAGCTGCATCTTACTCAAAACACTGCAGAGGATGTTAAGTTCAGCAGAGCCTCTTGTATCAGTTCCAGGGTTGACCACTTACAGTCTAATGACAGAGCTTCCTTAGCTGGAGATTCCTGCTTCTAGAAATTACATCCTTTTCACGGCGCTTGCATCTAATTATGGAACATACCATGCAAGATGTTTTCATTCAATTAAGAATGCATGTAATCTGTGTTTGTAGTTGCATTCCTATCCAAGGGACTTTGATTGTAATATTATGCAATATGAGTAGGTCTGTGTGGGAAACTGGCTGTTGTGTTGCTGTTGGTTGTTCTTTGGTTGGTAGGTTTTTCTCCCAAGCAAAGCTCTATTTGCTGTGAAAATAGGTGGCTTAGAATACAGCAGACTCAGCATGAAGTGTTTTCTAATCACTCTAGATAACTCCTTGGAATTGTTGCCGCTGAGTGTACTGCACAAGGCTGAGCAAAACAACAGAGGGCTTACATTTAACAAACAGTAACAAAAGGTTGCCTTGGTTATTCTCAGCCCCTGAATATGCTCTCAAGGGTGAGCTGTGGGTGTGTTATTCTGTCTCCCCTAGCCCCCCTTTTTTATTTCTTACAACCAGTGAGTAGAAATGACCCACTATCATTCTATAATCAAACTACCCTTTGACTTCCCATCGACATGAGGAGAAGGCAGTGATTTTGCTCTAAAACACCACCAAAAAAGGACAAACATCTGCAGAGAAAGCCGGGTGGTAGCAGTCAAGCCAGGTGCCTAAGAGCCAAGTGTTCAGCATGCTCACCAATAAGTGTCAGCTTGATTTGAATCACTTGCTAAAGTGCAGAGTGGCTGAAGCCAAAAGAACAGACCTTTCTGCAATAAAATGGAATCCCAGAGCATAAATAAAAGATGTCACCTGCAAAGAGTGATTTATTATCTCACTCATGAGCAAGATAGCTGTGATTTATGCCATGGTGACCACAAATCTTAGTTCTAAAGCTAAATAACGACACCCCCCATTCACTTCACACAGCGCCAACCACCCACACATTCACCAGCAGATGGAAGAAAAGGTTTGGGGATGGCTCCTACGCAGGAAGAAAAGGTAAAGCAGGAATAATTCCACTGAAGTCAGTAGAGTTACATACTATGAAAAGCAGTTTAAACAAGAGGAGAATTAGGTCTAAATCAGGAAGAAGAAGGAGAAGTCTAGTTTTCTGAATCTGATGTTTCACTAAGAGAAATTCACAGGTTTTGTTAAGCTGGCTAAAAAGCATCATTCACTTTGGGTATAGGTCCAACGTGAAAATCAGATTTACCACCTAGCTTAACATCTGCAGCTTGTTCTTTCTTATGTGGATGTTGTGGTTTCCTAAGGGGTAAAACCCTCACCAGTTTGCTCACAAGAGAACTTTGGAATGATGAAAGAAGAGACTTCAGTTCTACTTTAAGAGCATTTTAAGGTTTCACACTGAGCCCAGTGCATTCTGGGACAGCAGTTTGGCATTCTTAGTCAGTTCTATGAGAACACTCATGCAGCACAGACACAATCAATAAAGCTTATAATTTATTTACTACACTATTGAGTCTTAGGGGGTTGATTTAGGGAGTTGACATTAGATGCCAAAGCAGAGGAGGTGCTTGTGGGTGAATGACAGGGGTTTAAATACTGTCTATATCTCAGATTCTCCTTATCGCCTTGCCCTGGATCATCAGGCTCCTTAGCATATCACCATTAAGGGCCTGCTCGTAAGTGTGACTATAAATTACAAACATATAGCTCAAAACTGTTGGACCATGATAATTAGAGCCCTTACCCAACCCCTTCATTCATGACTCCCAGGCTATTATGTACCTTGCAGGTACATAGAAGTAAGCAGGAGAAAGAGTAATTATGACATGTCCTTCACTTCTTTCCCTTCCTCACTCCAAGGTGGAAAAAAAATGGTAGGAAATACAGAGGGATGGTGAGTGAAAAAATAGACTTGTGGAATATATATTTTTTTCTTATGGTAGAAATTCTCTCCCTTTCAGGAATATAAAGAAATAAAAGGTGCCCTTTATACCACATCATTTTCTCATATCTGGCAAATTTGCTCAGCATCCCCTCAGTTTTGCCTTGTTTCCCAGGATGAAGTCAACCATGAATGGTCCTTAGCTTGGTTCCAGAAATGTGGAAAACTTGCTGAACCAATACAACATTTTCAGGTGAAACAGGTACTTACTGGAAAGCCTTTGTTTTAATTTGGTCAAAGTTTAAACCTAAAATAGGAAGCAACTAATGCTCTGGGAACCGCTCAGTGCCTTTTTCTTTTCAGTCTTCAGGAAAGAGTCAGTCAGATTTCTCAGGCACTGATCACTGGTAGGGACAGCTCTGAATGCATGACCAACCTTGAAAATTCTCATGCGGCAGTAAATATGTTGAAGAAGTTGCATGAAAAGATCACTGAGTGACTTACCCCTTGTTCTCTCTTCTCAGGGTTTATGGTCTCTAATAAAGGGGAAAATGCAGGGGGTACGTGATATGATTATTATAACATGCAACCCATTGTCTAAGCCTTTGGTCATATTTGCATCATTCAAATGTGAGTCCATGGAGAGACTGAGGAATAATAAGAAAAGACATACTATTTTCCACATGTAGCATACCTGCACTGACCCTGCCCTAATCTGATTTCTCACACTTTCCTGTCAAAGGGGAAAGCAATGATTATTTACAGAACTGCTATATCCTGGGTGTGGAATCCTGAGCACATGGACAGACATGCTGTGGCTGGCAGTGGTATTGCACATTCCTCTCCCAGTCATATGGCCACAGATATGCTGGTGGTACTTCAGTTTGCTCCCACACCACATTTCCTCAGAAGACATCCTTAAAGCTCTATCCTGCAGTCTCCAAGGAGGTTCTCAAACCCACTGCACAGCTTTCTCACTTCCTGACCTGTTTGCATAGCAAGATCTTTTAGGCTGTTTTGTTTATAGTCATGAAGGAACCAGGAAGATTTAGGTTGAGGATAGAACTGTATCTGTCCTCTATGAACAAGCTTTGCAATTACTTCAGAAATTCCTTTGCACTAAAGATACATACAAATTAGCTGTTCCAGAACAGCTGAGCTAGAACCAGGAGAAAACCTGCCTGTTACCAAGCTAAAATCCACTTCTTCACGTGTGAGATGAGGCATGCCAACACTGTAAGCACATTTTCTCTCCAGAAGAAGTATTAGACACCAAGTACTGCAGAAAAAGAAGTGGAGAAACTCTCTTTCCCAAAGTTTCTATTTGGGACAGCACTTAACTGCAATTAACACAAAAGTTGGAGGGTTAAGGTACATAACATATACAAATTCATATACATATGAACATCTATGTATGTGTCATAATTTTTGAAAATGTGTTAAATGTTCACAAAATCTTATTCAGAATATATATCTGTGTGTTTCATTGATAATAGGCTGGCTCTCTGTGCAACTAAATTTAAAAGCATTCTCAGCTGCTGTTTGGGTGTTACAAAGAATAGGTTGCCAGTTGTAGAATACTATGGAACAGTAACTCTGTTCTTTCACTTTTCACTCCGACCAATAAAAACACAGAAAAATACCCTTATTCCTAACACTCAGCTACTACTCACTGAAGCTTTGGAAAGGAAAGGAGAACTTACAGTGACATTTCCAAGTATTTGTACAAACATAGCAGGGAAAGATTCTGCCTTTTTCCATTGCCCCATGCTAGTGTTTCTCTGATTACAAGTGCCTTTGGTTCCTTGAGCTATCCTCAAGTCTCATCACACTTTGTAGATCTGTTCTCTGCTGATTTGGCCAGTACACAAGAGTTTGCTCAAAATGTGGGTGGCAAATATTCCACCCTCAGCAAAAAGTTCCTTCTTTATTATTGGGGCTTTCAAATTTTGTTTGCAGAAAGTATGATGGAAAGGTCAACTCTACTTTGTGTCTGAATATGGACTGCTTTCAGAACTGGTTTGCATTGCAGAGAAGTTTTGGAAATCCCACCTGCATTTAACGTTGCTGTAATGAGATGTACTAATGTAATACAGTCCTGTTTGCTTTTTCTCAGTCTGTTGCCTGCCTGTTGCATTATTACTGGAGCACTTCCAAAAATCATAATAAAAAAGAGCCTGTTTAGAAGATGTTTATCCAAATATCTGAGCTGTTCTTTGAGCAACAAATCCATATTGAGCACAGATATCATTTGCAGCAATAGCATCTGGAAGAAAAGAAAAATAAAAAGTGTCAGTCAATGTAAACAGATTCTATATTGCAGCTCCCAGGAGGCCACAATACAGTGTAATATATTCAGTTGCTCACACTTATCCCTTATTTTCAAAGCCATAACTGAGGTGGATTTGTCAGAGTTTCAACAATGTAATTGTTTAGCTGTAAATTTTCCTGCTGGCAAGGTCCAAAGTTTTCCAATAATCACAGGAAGGAATTCAAGGTAGAAATCACACACACACTATATGGTTCATAGATATTTGTGAAAGGCGATGGTGCCCACAATCCAGTCTCCCATAGATGCTCATAGACAATCATGAGCTCTGCCAAGTATCATACATCATTTAAATATTTGCTAGATAACTATGCAGGTAAAAGATAACATTCTACCCTTTGTTGTGGTTCTTTCTTGATTAAGTGTGGAAGAGCAGAGTGAATTGAAAGATGCATAAATTACTGGCATTTTGAACAGTAAGATCCGTAACCAGTGAAATCCATGGGGAAGAATCTCGGCTTGTCAGGGATTCAGGCTACAGCTGTCAGAGGAGACACTCATGTCTCTGTTAATAAGAGGTGTAGCCCAGTTCTCTTTACCTGGGTTAGATTTTTTGCAGCTCCCCCGCAATAAGTTATTTTTGAGAACTCATCCAAGGTTTTTAATTTGGATGCTTATTTAGGTTCTGTGTGAGATATGCAGTGGGGCTTCAAATACTGGCAGAAAATCCTACAAAGACACCATTCACAGATAAACCATTTTTGAGAAAGCAAACATGATGAGAGCTGATGGATATATATAATCCATTCCAAGGTGAGGGAGTATTTTTATGAATTTCTCCCTAGATTCAAGAGCCAAAGACTGTCTCCCTCCCCACTGTTGTGTTGAATGTTTCTTTCTTGGCTCATCCCACCTATAGCTTTTGCTAACTTTTTAGGGGATGATTGGAGATGCTGGAGCACAGTCTGTTACTAGATGCATTATTTCTCCTATCATGTTCTATATTCCATAGCATAGAATATATTTCCTACATGACCAATGTCACTTTTTCTCCCCTAAAAAGTGCCCTGTAACTAGCCTTCATCCATTTGCTTGTTTTTATCAAAAGGATGCTGCAGTAACTTCAATCTTCTAATTTTCCAGAATTGGCCTGGAATGTAAGAGCACTGTCCCTCCCACCAGGATTTCTCCATTACCTACAGTGCACTATTCCTTCTTTCCCAGCAGGTCCCCACTCCAATGAAAGGATAACCATTCCTCTATGCCTTGCCTCTGACCCACTGAAAAAGGTCTAATTCACACATTCATAGTGCTTGGTTGGCCTCTGTTAGGATTTATCTTCTTGCCCCCAGAGGGCCATTTGCAGTATGAATCAGTTACCCAGTGCTAGGAGACACCACCCCAGCTGCTTTTACCTTCACACCCCCTTCCTCTCTAGCTGCTTCAGCACATTAGCGTTTAAAGTGGCATAGCTGACAGTAGCTCATTTGGAACATGTTAGCAAGCTCCACTTTTTATAATGGCTAACACCCCTAATCTTGTTTTTAAATGCTGGGGAGTTTTGGCATTTCAGAAATTAAAAGCAGGTCAGACAGCATCTTCCCCTCAGAAGCCCGAGGCTGAAGGAGTAGTGCAGAAGGCAAGGCTTCTGAGGAAAGAGGGAAGGCAAAAGTGCTTTTTGCTTTCAGAACTTGGGGCTACTTCAAGGTCACTATTGATAAAGAATAAACTCCTGCAGTGAGGAGACGTACTAGTCTTCTGCACAGGCTGCTGACAGCCTGGAAGAGCCCTATATCATGATGGGCCCTCCACCACACACTTCCCTGCATGATAGGACTTGCAGGGAACCGGTATAAGGGCTGTCCACAGGGACATGACAAAATATCTACCACATAGAAATTCTCCTCAGCGTTTTGCAGGCTCTTTACAGCTCCTAGATGCCGGCAGAGCAGTATATAGAGCAGAACAGGGGTAGACTCTTCCTGAGCTTGTTTTAAAACAAAACACACACACAAAAATCAACTCTCCTGAGACTCGCTGCACTTTTTAAAAGAAATCTTGAACTGAAGCATATGTTCACTGCATGCTGCCCTGGGTGCTAGAGAAAAGAGGGCTGTAAATGCTCCCTGCTTTTTTCCTCTGTTAAAACTGTAAAGAAAGAATTGCCTCATTTCCATTTTCCTTGAATACTCTTGCAAATCAAGAGGCTGATAGGCTAATGTATTATAAATTCCACTGTAACACAGTTCTTTGACCAGTGTATCTACTCCTGGTTTGCCTCAAGCTTTATCCAATACTTAATCAGATTGCTTCCATCACACATATTTGGATTGCACATCTTCCCCTGCCCCCCTCAGCACACACACACAAATTCTCAGTCCTCTGATTTATTCATGCACTTGGCCCAGCTGGATTCAAAGTGAGCTGTTTCTGTTGCACTCATTGATGTCAATGGTGATGGGTGCAGGGTCAAGTCCTAGCTGCCAAGTAAAAAGGGGCAATAGGTGTCATGGTAGAGATGGCATATACCCAAAACAGAGAAGCAACATTTCTAGGGTGTGCTCTGTTATGTAAGCAGCTGTGTGTGTAACAAACAACTGATACTCCATCCTGAAATAAATGCACTGTCTGTAGGGACAGTCTCACAGCACCAGTTTAGCTGCCAAAGCCCTGGTCCAGCAGGCTTTGGTCTCAGCATAAAATCAGAGGAGTTTTGTTTTGTTTTGTTTTGTTTTGTTTTGTTTTGTTGGGAGGTGGTGGCCTCGTTTTCATTTGTTCTAAAGTTCTTGTTTAGAACGAGAAGGGAACGTGCCCAGAACATTAGATATTGCATAAAATAAAATAAAATAAAATAATTGTGTTAGCTTTTATGTAAGTATTTCAATGAGGTATATGAGACAGCCTTCTACCCACACATACACTTCGTACATGTGATAGCCCCACATTTAAATCTAATCTCCTTTCTGTTTACTTCAGCGTTACTTGCAAGCTATGTATGTGAGGAAGGGTGGAGACAGAATAATCTACCAGGAGCTGACAGGTACAACACCAGATCTCCTCATCGTTGTACCTTTATCAGTGCAACTGGTATGTAGCAATACATTCTACTGTCTCTTTAGATCTTGAGCAACAGCATCTGAAGGGTTAGAGTTGCTTAGGCTATCCAGTTGCATAACTGAGCTGAGCTTGCCCCCTGCCCCCAACAAAATGTGAAGTTAGTGTTTATTACTGATTGCTTTAAAAATAATAGCGATAAGAAGGATCTTTTTTTTTTTCCATCTTTGAATTTTGGCCCAATAGCTTTTCTTTTAATCAAAATCCTGCATTTGGCTCTTTCTATCTACCCTACTACTATAGCTTCTTTCTCTCTTGCCTTTTTGTTCCATTCTATCTCCCTCCTTTCCTGTTGGCCCCAAATGCACTATAATGCCCCACAATCTTCCATCATTCAAGGTTAGAGGTGATTGGTTTATCAAGAGTTCAGCTCTGTTATATTGGTGCACATGCAGAGAAGCCAGCAGTACAAAGCTCACAGGTTCTGGCCCTTCAAGCTGTTTGTGTAGCTTAAGGAGATGGGATTTAAGCTGTGACCCATCAGTAGACTGTGTTTGTATGCAGCAATAATGGGGAATGCAATAAACTGTCACCAGAAAGCAGTCTCAGTTCCCTGAGTCTTAATGGTAGAATAACACAATAGGGTCAAACTAAAAAGGTTTCCTTATGAAAATTTTATCAGCAACTTTGGTAAATTGCTGTGGGAAAGGTGCTTTTCTCTCAGGCAGACCTGGAACCTGTTTTTACAAGGTACAGCTTGCATGCATTGCATCACCCCCACAAGATATTAAGGGCACTCAAATTGAATTAACACCAAATCAGGCCGGTGCACTTAACAATACAAATGCACTTAAGGGATGCCTCAGAATGATTTGTGACTAAAGAAAGTAAAGAAAAAAATCGGCCTTCAAGACCACAGGGGTGGTGTTGTGTGTCATATACAGGAAAAGCCATAAGTAGAACTTAGAATACCGGAAAACCATGAACTTCAGGGGCTCTCAAATACCTTAGACCCAGTCATAAAGTAGATGGTCTCTTTTGTGGTATGTAGAAACAACTGATAAATAAATTACAGCCAATTTTCTTAGTGGCACAGTCTCCATTACCTCTGACAGCAGCGTAACTGCTTTGCTAAAATGATAAGAGGCGAATAATGGTGTATCAGGTAGCAGAAAAGGAAATACTTTGAGTTACCTATTCTCTACTTGAGAGTAACAACACAAAGATCCTTTGAAAAAGTGAATGAGATGAGATATGACAGTTGATGGAGAGGCCCATGCAGGCTGCTGCTATAACAGTCAATTTATAAGCCCAATAATTATGGGGTAGCAGTATTTAGCTTACCTCTCACTCTTTAAGAAAACCTCCTCTTTTAGACACTTTCTTTTGGTCACACTACATTTCATTGGGTTATTTCTCATTCTCAGACTCTTGACTATTCCTCTTTGAGCTCAGGTCCAATCCTCCAAAGTCTGGAGTGCTCACAGTTCCTTACTGAGGACTAAGGATATTAGCTGCATTCACTGGGTCAAGCTTTATGATATTGTGATGGATATCCTTTTTGAGAAAAAAAATCCTGTAAAAGTTAATAATTCCATCCTGGCTACAGAATTCTGTATAGTAATTTAAAAATACTCCAGCAAAGTTCTAATTCCCTATAACATACCCTGTAACACAAACCTTATAGCACCATTAGAAACAACCCTTAGATGGTATTCTTTCCTGTATTCCCTGCAAGTGAACTGAATAACCTTCTCAGAAGACTAGAATTGACAGGAACATTTTGAAAAGCCTAGTTGTGGCCTTGAAACTGGAAAACTTCAAAATTGAAGTGTAGAGATTCTGTTTCCAACAACACCTAAGAACATAAGAACATAAGATGTGCTATACTGGGACAGATTAACAGTCTATCCTCACCCAGTCTCCTGTCTCTGACAGGGGGCAATAGTGGATGCTTTTGAGGGAGATCATATGAACAGGGTACATATAGAGTGATGCGATTTATCCCATCATACCCTCCTTAGCATCCACTGTCATTAGTTTTGCATAAACACCTAAAATGTCTATTCATGTTGCTTTTGCAGGCAGCAGCTGACTCAGCAGGATCTTCTTTTTTGGAATATGGGAGCTTCCTTCAATTGGGAGATGGCCTGACATTAACAGAGTGAAACGAGTCATTTGGAAAGTCACAAGGTTGCAGTGGAAAACTGGGACAAGGTTTTGTTTTGCATTTTAAAAAGAACATGACAGGATGTTCTGAAACAATAAAGGGCCTCTGTGGTCTCCACTATGACTCTGTCAAGCAACACACATGCAGTAGCATTTATTGTCAAAGAAAACATTGTGAAGAGCTAGTTCTTTGCGATTAGCTGAAAGAGAGATCACAGATTGTACAGTGCACACCCACTTCCCTAGCATAGTGATGATAGACAGGAACAATCCCTGATACCTGCCATTGGCACAGTTTGAATTATTGTTGGCTAGGCTCCTATCTGACTATACACACATGATCTCAAGGTAACTTCAATCAGTTAGTCTGCATAATCTGCACATGGTCTATTTAGCAAAAGGGAAGGTCTAGGATGGGAGAAGTCAGGGAATATGACTATTTCACATGACATTCTCCTCTTTATGTGTGCTCAAAACCACATGCTAGAGCGAGATTAATAAATAATGTTAATCACAGAATTAATTTTGCCTTCACTGCCTGTGATCCCTATTAGAAGATTGACTAGACAGAGCACTTGAACCCAAAGGAATTGTGAGAGCTTCTGTCACCCTTTAAAGGGAAGGCCTGAGAGAAGTAGAGATTCCTCCTCTGTGCGTCTGGCTAGGAACCCATGAGGCTAACATTTTCCTTGGGATTCTAGTCTTTTTAATGTAGTCAGGAAACAAGTGAGGGAGGCCTTTTCCCTTATTCCTATTGAAAAGAAGACTGCCTCTCCATAAGTGTGGCAATAAGAGAAAAGCAAGCTCATCCAACTAACAAAAAACAGGACTGAACCATCTTTGCCTCATACTCATTGGAAAAGAATCCAAGTGTTGAAAACGTGTAGCTATTCACCATTCCCAGGCAGCACTCCATAACCACATTGCCTGGTCTTCTTGGAAACAGAGAGGACAGACAGATGGCTCTTCTTTCACTCAATGTTAACCAAGTCTTATCTCCATGAGTAGAGCCCAGCTGCTCTATGTAGTGTCACAACCCAAAGTTGTGGTTTTCTTGTTTGTGTGCGCTTTGGCATCGCTAAATCATGTTCCCGCCAAATTGCAGCTCTTTTGCACGGTGGAGTGTTCTGTTGCAATTAAGAACCTGCGTGCAGGAGTTTTTCCCGCCAGTTCTGTAGCTTTCTTTGCATAGTGCATTCCTTTTGCATTATAGTGATGCATGCTGCAAAGGAGTTCCTGCCATTTGTATTTAGATTTGTGCCACATTATTGGCCGGTTCTAAACGTAGGCATACGTGGCGGCTAGCTATTGGCTTGCTAGCCGTACAAAAGGCTTGGGTAGTTTCCGCCCAAGTCGGAGAGAGAGAAAGCACGTGGAGTTTGGGAAAGGAACGTGAGGATTTCTAAGCGCTGCTGATCCCTACGAACCCAGCTTTTTCCTTAAGAGGGCAACAGAGGTTTAATTTGTCGAAACCACGGAGCTTCAACAACTCCGGGGGACCTATTTACCGAACCCTCGGAGCCTTAACAACTCCGAGGCACATAACCTCTAGCCTCTCCCCGTCGCCGATCGCAGTCCAGACGTATCCCTATCCTAAGGACCCAATTGTCGAACCCACGGAGTCTTAACAGCTCCGGGGGACCTGGGAACCGAGTAACCCACGGAGATACAGCTCCTCCGTGAGAACGAATTATTGAACCCGCGGAGCCTAAACCACTCCGGGGTCAAGGAACTGAGTCTATTAGAGTCCTCCACCGAGAACTCAAGCGGAGCCGTGCCTGGAAAGCTGACCAGCCTACACCGCGACCACCTTGGGTGTAAGTAAATAATCTTTTCAATCAACCATTACGCCTCCGTGACTGATTCTAGCTCGAGCGTACCATACCGCACCGCGGTTTTCTCCAACCCCGCGTGCCCGGGCTGTTGGCCACAGCCTGTGTGCACAAAGACGGGCCCGGCTCGCCCCCGGCTCGCACATGGCGACCCAGATGGGATCAGGAGAGAACTCGCACATGGCGACCCAGGCGGGATTGGGAGAGGGCCCGCACATGTAGAAGGCAGATGAAAATGTTGTGAAGCACAGAGTCATGTATAAATATAGAATAATACAGCACTAAAAGGCTGAGGACTTCCATATGACCCTGCAGATGCTTCAGAAAGACCTACCATCATTGGGTGAAACAGCTACATTGACAAAGATTTAAATGCTAACACTGGCCAGCAAACTTCATACACTGATGTCTGAGACACTCCAGTGACACTCAGTTGTTTAAGTTGTTAGTAACAATAAGAACCAAATCCCCCACCTCCCTTTTTTGAATGTCTGATAGGCAGGTATCCTTTGTTGCATCACCTCTCCATACCTCATCCACTACACCCTCCCCACACACATGCAGGGCTTGATATTAGTGGGATTTCAGACACCTGGACATACCTGTTTTCAGTGCCTTGGGAAGCACAGCCTGGTCCTGTCCTGAGGCTCCAGGACATAACTCAGCTGTAGAAAGTTTATTTTTATGGCTGGGCAGGAAGAGCTTCACCCAGATTCACTCACCTCCACTTCACTCTTTGGTTGTTTAGCAAACAGCCCTCTCTGGATTGTGCTCCAACAGGAAGCTGCCCCCGCATAATTCCCAACTGAAGAGTTCCCCAATTGTGTCCGAAAAGAGGAACAAGTAACACATGGTGCAGAACAGTGAAAGTTCACGCATGCACCATATGACTACAGGTGAGAAGTTTCTAGAGGGTTTGAATTCTCAAACTTGATGAAGTCATGACCTACTTTTAAGGTCTGAGCGTGCACAGTGTATAATGGTAATGCAACTGTTTATCAATGTTGATATGTTAATTAATAAGACAGTTATGATAATGTTGCTTGTATTGAGTTGAAATAGTTTGAATTGATTGGTCCTTTTAAGTACTGCCCAGGTTTGAATTTGATTGGGTATTGTGAAAAGGATGATGTTTGGACCACTGGGTGAGTGACAGGTGGTGTGATTAGAAGACCATAAATCCTGTCCGGAGCAGCCAGCAGGGGCTTGGGCTCACTTTCATTCAGGCTGGACTCAGGCTCTGGGCTCTTGGGGTGTGGGAATTCATTGAGTGCAGGTTCCTTGCTGTGACCTGGTCATCGGGAAGCTGCAGTTGGGTAAAGTATCACCCTTTCCCTATTTGAGGTGCTGAGTATCCAGGCAGGGAAAAGCTAGAAATCCTCAGGGATTACCAGAGGGTTTCTCCTTTTGATTAGGCTCAGGGTGTTCTTGCTGCCATCTGTGGTTTCTGGGTTGTCTGTGAAGTTGCACCGTAGTTAACTGTGTAGTGACTGAAGCTCAGTGTAATGTGTAGTTGATTGGTTGTGTGACATGGGGTTTGGGATTTGCCCGGGTTATTGTCCTGCTGAGTGCATTTTATCATGTTGCAGCTCAGGTGTTACGGGAATATTGCGTTGGGTAGTTGTTGTTTGAGTTTTCTTGTGTAATACAGCTTATATTGTTCAACCTACCTGTATTGTAGCATGTAGCTACTCTTTCTAACTCTGAGTGGGGTTGGACAGTAGATCAATGCTCAGGGAAATTAACTTACTTTAATGCTCGGAACCTGACTACCTGTGGGTCATAGAGCATTAACAACCTTCTGGATTAATTAGTTAATTGGCATCTCCGCAGGCAGTCCTTCAATAGGGCCCTAAAGCGGAGTCCTACAATTTGTGTCCAGCAAATATTGACCACACTTACAAAGGGCCTTTGCCCAATTGTTTATATGCTATGTAGGAGACTGACCAGATGGAAGGTGCTCAAATTCCTTGCTACACAAGTGAGGACTAACAGGAAATCTGGTTTCACAAAGGATACCTGGATAGATAAGGTAGCAACCTGAGATCTCTGTGAAGGTTGCTGTGAGGAACTGTTGCTTTTTTTTTTTTCCCCTCACACTGTAGGCTAATCACCCACATACAACAAGCCAACAGCTACAATGAAAAAGAAACTACAGCAGATTACAGGTGTACGTCTTCCGCAGCCAACTGATTGAATTTATCAGACTAAGACCTTGGCTACACCAGCCAGCTACCTCCCTATCCATTCTCTCCTTACTCCTCATTTTCCTGCAGTTAATGACTTCTTCCTATTTCTTTTCAAGGGAAGCATTCATCTATTGCCCACCTCCCATTCAGTTTAAAATATTCTAACTCCTAAGAGAATTTAGGACCATAGGATCACAGAAAAAGAAAGGATCCCATGAAGTCATCTAGTCCAGCCTCCTGCTCAAGGTGGGATCATCCCTGACTAAGCGTTCCCAGACAAGCATCTGTTTAAACTGCTCTTGAAAATTTACAAGGATGGAGATTCCACAATTTCTCTAGGTAGCCTGTTTCAATTCGTGATCACCCTCATAGTCAGAAAGTTCCTCTTAATCTCCAACCAAAATTTTCCCTGCTGAAGCTTCAGGCCATTGCTCCTAGTGCTGTCCCCTATGGCCACAGAGAAAAGCCTTTCTTTATCTTCTCTGTAATAGTCCTTCACACATTTGAAGACTATTTATCTAATCAAGTCTTCTCCTCTCCAGACTAAATAACCCCAGCTCTTTCAGCCTTTCCCAATAAGTCTTGCCTCCCCAGGCCCCTTCTTTTTATTGCTCTATGCCAGACTCTTTCAAAACTGTCCACATCTTTCTTGAAGTGTGGAGACCAAACCTGGATGCTGCACTCCAGGTGAGGCCTCACCAGTACTGAATAGAGTGGAAGAATCACGTCCCTTGATTTGCAAGTGATGCTGCTATTAAGTGTACAACGTTGGCTCATATTCAGATTATGATCCACTGTAACTCCCAGGTTCTTCTCTGGAATACTGCAGCCAAGCCAGTTATTTTCCATTCTGTATTTGTCCATGCAATTATTCTGTTCCAAGTGCAGGATATTGCACTTGTCCTCATTCAATCTCATCTGACTGATTGCAGGCCATTTGTCCAGCCTGTCTTGGTCATTCTGGAACCTAGTCCTACCCTCTAAAGTATCCGTAATTCCACCCAATTTGGTGTCATCCACAAATTTGCTAAGCATGCAGTCAATCTCATTTTGGGAGACTCCAAATTCTGAAGTGTCAGATTACATAAAACCTGAGGCAGCTCAAGCTCCAGAATGGGTAGAGGGTGGTGGGGCTGAGAGAGCAGGCAGCGGTTGGGGAGTCTGTGGCAGAGCCCACCACGCAGTGCAGGGCAGCAGGGATTGCACCCCCACCTGGCAGCAGCTGGTGAGTAGGGGCTTTTTTTTTAAAGAGCTG
>NW_005841988.1:2408886-2428786 GCF_000455745.1 Alligator sinensis
TCCCCCCATGGTCCCCTCCCCCCTCCCCTACCCCCTACTTACCTGTGGCAGTGAGCGGGGATGGCCCAAATCTCCAAAGCTCTCCAAATCTTGTCCAAATTGATTTGGAAAGCTTTGAATCGATTCAGACCTTTTAATTGGTCTCCTGATTTGATTCAGATTTGGATTTGGCAGCTGAATCGGGCCGAATCTCCGCCGAATCAAATCGGCACCCAAAGCTTTGCACAGCCCTAGCAAGTATTATTGGCATAAGATAAAATACCAACACAAATTAACTTATTTGAGTGACCACTGAAGCAGATGACCCACTAGATGTCCTTCTTAACAGAATGTTTTTATGAAATAAAAGTTTATCCAGCAGCAACCAAAAACCTCATACTTGGCTGTCTTCTGCCCTCACTAATCTATCAGCAGCTTGTTGGAATTGCTAATCATTTCTTTTCAAAAATGTTTTTCAAATTCAAAGGACGCTTCCTACCATCTTAAAAAAGGACCATCTTCCTATGCTCGTAGCACATACGTTCCACTTGTGCATTCTTCTTTGGAAAATATTCATGGATTCACTTACAGACTTCTGTTTCAAACAATTGTACGGGTAGCTCCAGTTTAGTTAAATAATGAGCTGGTCATTGTGGGGTGTATTTGTACAGATCATATATATGTATATCAGCCAAGAATAATCAGTCCTCCTGATACAAAATGGTAAAAATCTTAGGTTTTTGGTAGGTCAAATCCTAATTATAAGCATTTCCTTTGCCTTTCTCATTGTGATTTCAGTCACACTGTATACTAAGGGTCTATTTATAAATAACACAAAGGATTCATAATAAATAATTAATGGACGTTGTTATAAATAGATGATCAATTCTTATAAAATCCAACAAGTCGATAGGTGGCTTATAACTATGATTTATAATGATCACTTACTGATAACCATTTATACCACATACACAAATACTTACACTTATCACATCTAACAATAAATTTAGTAACCCATTGTAACCCATTTATGAATGAAATTTGTAACAAATCTCTGCTGTTCCATTGCTTGTCCAAAGGAACAGACCAAAACACAACAAAATTATTTATTATATAGGAGGAAAGAATTATACAAAGAAAACTTGTTCTGTCTTCAAACTTATGGTCAGAAGACAAGTAAATTGTCTTACCCTCTCATCTGACTACAACCTATTCCTGCTAGTAATTTCAGAGATCAGCCTTCCTTCCTGAGAGACCAGCCTCCCTCCCTGCTGCCCCTGCCAGTCCTGATGACTGGAGATCTGGATTCCTCCAAAGCCTAAGGAAATCCAAAAACCCTGGCCACCTTACAGAAAGCCTATAAAATACTTCTAAGCCTGCCATCACCCATCATCCCCTAATTCTTCCTGAGCCTCAGGGTGAGATTACATATTATGATTAGATTAGATTATATTAAGAGCACTTAAACTTGATCACTACTTGGGTGAGGATTATCTTTGACTTGTGCTATTCATCTTGAGTTTACTACTGGTTGTTCACCTGAGATAAAACTAAGAATCTGCAGCCCTCCAATATCCCAGGAAGTGTTGCTCCTAAATGGACTAGTTATCATCTGAGACTCTATAGCCTTGGACTGACAGCTGAGAAGAGCCAGGCAACTGGTGCGTGGAATGGGGTGAGTGGTGAGGGAGGGAAAATGGGTGAAAGCAGGTAAGGGAATCAGGGGAGGGGATGGGGTTGTGAGGGGAGAAAGAGGAGGTAGCGGGTAGGAGGAAGGGGGAAGCGGGTGGGTGGGCAGGCAGCTGGGTGAGACAACCCCAAAATTTCCTTCTCTACCCTGAGATTGCTCCCCTGCCAGCCTAATTGTCCCTTCTTTCCTCCACATGTGGATCACTGCCTTTATGCCCTGATCGGCCCAAGAGTGGTGGAGGTTCCAGTGGGGGAAGTACCTCTCTCTATCTGCTACTGGGGTCCCTGCAGACCATGCTGCCCCTGTGCACCCAAATCCATTCCCTGCCAGGCTCTGCAACTGAAGGGGAGGTGGGGGAGGGAGGGTGTAGTGGGGTAAGAAGCTACCAGATGGATGTGAGGCCTGGTAGGGGCTGGATCCAGGTTTTCAGGGGTGGCATGGGCTGCAGGAAGCCCATTATTAGGCAGGGAAGAGGAACCCCTTCCCTCCAGTGCTGCCACTACTGATGCTTTCAGGCTGATTGGGGGCAGCATTCCAGGAGTAGAGGGGTTAACTGAGAGAGGGAGGGGTGATCTTGGGATGGATGGGCCAATCATGGGATGGAGAGGGATCAGAGGACTAGTAGGGGGCAGCAGGGTGGTTTGGGTGGTAGAGGAAAATAGAATTTAAACATAATGTAGCACACCCAAAATGTATAAGTCATTCTGTGCTATAAAGTGTGTTTCATGTGTGTTCAAGTGTGTTTGCTACGTATCTTGTTTGGCTGTAAAGCATGATCATGGTTTTTGTGTAGCATAATTGTTGTATATTCTGCCTCCTCTACAACTGGAGAGGACCACCTCCCATCCCCTCTTAGTGTATCCAGACTATTGCTGTAGGATTCCTCAACAGACCTATAAAGCAGTTTAGTGACTTTAGCCAAATCCTGGAGTGCTGACCACATTTGAATCAACTGGTCTGCATTAGAAATGTTCCAACGATGCTGTGATGAGGTCAGAAAAACAAAAACAACAACAACAAAACTTAAGGTTCAGGCCACCTGGGTTGGGGGGGTTTGCTCTTTGTTTTTCCCCTGGGTCCCCTGTGGAGGGGAGGGGGAATGCTGGAATGCTTTCTGGAGTCTAAGACCAGGTGCTACAGAGAGCCAGAGTTTCAAGTAAAGTACCTTTGTGGGTTTTTTGGGCTGGAAGTCCAGGGCAGGAGCTGGTAACTCACCCCCACAGCCACTAAGGCAGGAGCAGAGATCAGCACCCCACAGAAGCTCAGTGGAGTCGCATCAGTAGGAATCCAGGGCAGGAGCAGAGATCGGCGTTTCCCAGCAGCTCAGCAGAGTTGCATCAACTCACGGAAGGGCCCTTCACAGCGCAGATAGAACTGGCATTCCCAGCGGACAGCAACAGTAAGGGAAATGACGCCCAAATTCCCAGGAACTAGCCCCTTTTGGGTTGAGACCCCCCCACTCTTGGACTTCTGAGCCTAGGGTCGAAGGCTCCCCAATAGGGGTAGGGGTGATGCAGGGTATACTTTGAACTAGAACAGCATTTTTGTTTTGTTTGACCGTATGTTGTGTTCTGGTGTTTGCCACTGTAATAAATCGGATTTGTGTTCATACTGCTTGAGAGGGAAAGGTTGTTGGCTTCATTGAACACCCTAGTGATTCATTTAGTGTTTCTCAGGTGGTCTGGGTGGGGGCTCAAGCCAAGGTGAAATATATTTAGTACCTCCAAAACTGAACCCGGCCCTTGTTGCTGCTGACAGGTGTTCAGCAGAAGGGTTACAATAAAAACATAAGAACTGCCACTTCCTAGGTCACATCATGGGTCCATCTTGTCCAGTATCCCTGAAAACTGCAGGGCCACTTTCCTTTCCCTTGCCCGCTCATGTGTCCAGGCAGAGTTTTACTGGGCAGTGTCTGCTGGCTCCTTGGACTCATTCAAGGGCCAGTGGGCACTGTCTGGTATGCTTTGCTTGGTGTCCCCCCTCAGTGCACTTGTTCTGAACCTTTGACCTCCACTCTCGTCTCTGGTATATTTTCAGTTGCCCTGAGGAATCAGTTACCACTTTCTGAGGGAGGCTTGTAGTTTCACTGGGTGGGCTTTTGGCCCACGACCCCTTAAAGGCAAATAGACCTTTGTCACACAGTGGCAGAGTGGATGCTGAAAGGGAGAGTGAACTGGGTATGACCAGGGTATTTTCCGATATTCCTTCCTCACTTGCAGCCTCCAGTATTTAAGTTCTAGGAAGTTCTGATTCAGAGGCTGTGCCCCTAACTCCCATACTCATTAACATATTCACATTTACATTATTTCATTCATACATACCAAGTTATTCTCCTTTAAATATTTGCTCACTTCCTTACTCCCTCACATTCTATCATTCACATAGCATGGTAATCCCAAAACAGTTGTTTTCTCTCTCTTTCTCTCTTATGTAGCATTTATAAATTATTATAAACCATTATTAGTATAATTTTGACTTGCATCTATGATCTGACTTGAAGATCTCCTTTGATGAAGGTATAAGTCCAAGCTACCTGCCCCACCAATGTTCACTTCATAGAGTTAGCCAAAGGAGAAGGAAACTCTCATTTGCTATGGCACAGTTAAGATGGGTGCAGGGTTGCCTTTTTTCCCATTATGACCACATTGTGTCCAGCAACCAGGTCAAGTAGCAAGGCCCTGTACACCCATGGGCAAACTCAGTGACTTAAGGATACACTGGGGCTTCTCCTTGTGGACACAATGATCTACTCTAACGTATTGAACACCAGGATTAGGACCTGCTTAGCTTTCCAATGTGGCCACAAAAAAAAAAAAGGTCCCTTTTATTCCTTCATGCTTGGACTGTACATCAGAAAAGGATAGTGGGAAACTTTTTGATTTTGTAACTTTGCAATTCTCTTGCCAAAGGGTGATGACTTGTCAGAAGAAAGCAATTGCCTAAGCATGATGTATGCCTATCAACAGTTCAACCATGGAAGGGTTAGAGTTTTGTTCCATTATAAAGAAAAAGGAAGTACCAAAAAAGAGTAGGGAGGGAAAAAAAATAAGCCACAATACAAAACACAGCTTCAATGGATGAGCCATTGCAATAGCTGCATTTTTGTCATGGCTGCTCCCCAGAGTCATGGAGTTTGTTTTCAGAAAATTATCCCTGACTGCTGATACTTCTGGGTTTTTGTACGTGGGTGGGTGGACATGATGTTAAACAGTTGAATCAGTTTCAGAAAAACCCTTCTATGCTGTCAAGTTAAATCCCAGTCCTTGCTGGAATATGACAAAGAGCAGGAGCACAGCAATAAAGTGACACAAAGTCCCAGGACAGTAAAATCCCCAGGAGATCTCCAGAGGCAATGATATTTCACCTTCCTACAAAGAGGGAAAATAACCCTTTATTTTTTTTTAATTTGGGTGAATCAAAGTTTAACTTTGGTATGGCAACCATCACATTCAAATCTCCTTGCTATTTATTTTATCATTGCTTTAAGTCCTATGTACAATGAACGTTGCTCGAGCAAGCATTATCTAGGTGTTTGCATCGAGCCTGTTACTTGGGTTTAAAGGAAAAGTCAGTCTCTATTTTTTTTTTTACTTGAATTTCTCTCAGATATTTCTGCTGCCCCCATTTTCTTAATCTCTAGCCTGGATTTTCAGGATTTCCATGCTCCCTTTTAGCATGATCACTCCTGGGTTCCCTTCTAAAAAACCTGGGCAGCTTTATAATTAGTATGAAAAGGTATGATAGCCTCCACAATATGTATTTCAGGCAACTAGCATCTGTTCCCCCTTACTGTAAGGTTCTTCATCCTTGCTCTTCTGAGAGAGGAAGCTGTTTTACTTTAGCTGCTTTGTGAAACAGAACACCAAAGACACAAGGGAAACAACAAATTATTTTTGCTACCTTAAATATTCCCACCCCACCTTCAGCAAATGATGATGTCATGGTTCCCCAAATCACTTTACCTTTATGCAGCATTTGAGGAAGACCTCACCCAAAACATCTCAGTTCAATGGACAGGCTATAGCAAAGCTGCAGTTCAGCTCAGAGAAAATGTTCAGCTCCTACACACATCTGAAAGGGACTGTATTTACAATCATCAGCCTAAATAACATCTCCTTCAACCCATTTCTGCTCAACTCAAATGGAACTAGAGGCTTGAAAACTCTGCTGGCATAAGTCCCTTGTCTTCAGAGGATTTATATAAGGAAATAATTTAGAACAATAATTTAAGGGTCAACTTTTTAAAGCTATTAAGTTCCAGTTAATGATGTCATCTTCCAGGTAGGGCTCTTCCAGACTTTATGATATTTGGATTTATGACCTATCATTGCTCTTTAGTAACAGACTACATGTCAATGAGATGGTTCCATCAGTCATGCAAACAGTAAAATTCTCCTGGCTTTCTACTGAGCTCAAATACTTCAGGCACTCAGCAATATGGAGCTAATTCAGGACTTGAGTCTAATAGTGACCTGAAAAAAGTTCTGAGAAATTAAGCTTTGCATTGATCCTGAATAAATTAATATGGCCATCCTTAGAAGTAGACCCGGTAAAAGGCTGAAGAACTGACTTCCTGATGACCTAGTTATGTCCCCTATCCTAATGTGTATCACGAAGTTGTCTACAATATTTTGTACTTTTTTTGTTGTTGTTGTTAAGCACAGGCCCCACAGAGATTTTTTTTCATTATAAACAAAGTTTCTTTTGGGTTGAGATTGGCTTCAAAAAAATCACTGTGCATGAAAATATGTAAACATCCACATTTGTCATGACATTGCCATAATTAGCCTCTCTATACCTGGCCAGGGCTAAACAACAACAATCATTTCAACAGCTTCTACAGTATGCTATCTTCAACCCAAGCCACTTACACCATGATACACAAATGAAGGTAGAACCCCCACTTCAATAAATTGCAGTACACCTCTTGTAATCCCAAAGGCAACATTCTTGCAATCACACCTTGAAATTGAGAGACTAAGAGAAAGAACTGAGAGCAAAAGATCTTCTATGAAGTAAATATTTTGTGGCTGAATGGAAAGTCGACCTTGTGGGAGATTCTTCTCAGCAGATCTATTATTGCTCATACAAAGAGGTTTGTAACCAAAGAACCATAGAAACTGTGATAGCTTTGCTATACACTTCTATTTTTCTTACTCTAAATACAAATTCCACCTTTTGGTACAGAAAATAAAGATTGTGGCCAACTGCCTATGTCAGCTAGTAGAGTTCACAACTATTTATAAACAAGTTAAAGTTAAGCCTTATAGTTAAACAAGTTGTGTTTTGATGCTAGAGTCAGAATTCCAAGGAATATCTTCTAAAGTGATTTGCATCATGCACTCACTACTTTTTAGACATTAGCGGGTCATTAGGTAATTTTCAAAGCCACAAGTAACACCACCATTCTGGTGACCTTGAAATACTATCACCATCATATTGTATCACAGTGTTTATTCCATGTTCAAGATACAGAAGCATGACCTCTAAGCTGTCCAAAACTGAAAACAGAACTGCTTGTCACGGAGGACAAACTGGCAGAATGGGAACACTCTAGGCCAGAGCTTTCCAAACTTTTCATGTTGGTGACACTTTTTAGACATGCATCATTTCGCGACACAGTAATTCAGTTCTGGGGGAGGGGCCAAGGGAAGCAGACACGAGTAAGGGAGCTCTGCGGTGCCCTTCCGCAAAATTTTCTGCATTTCGCGCGACACACCTACACACTGCCGCCGACACACTAATGTGTCGCGGCACACAGTTTGGAAAGCTCTGCTCTAGGCAATGCCCACAGTTAATTCAAACTAACTTTGAGATGGATGGCAACTATGTTATGGGTTCCAATGTGAAAGATTGGATTATTGCTAATCCTTCTTCATTTCCAATGCAATTATAAAAATGTTTCCATTAGAACAGAATACATTATGGGTAAAATGGGTACAACTCTATTACAGCAAATTAGTTATACCACGTATTTAAGTGCTCTCTTTAACCAGGATGTTTTCTTATTGGGCCTTATAACAAGTTTGAATTTGGCCTACTCTTTAAACAGTCCTAATGTTGCTGGATGCAAACTGATTTGCTGTCCCCAGTACTGGCTTCCAAAATGTCAGTTTTCAGCAAGTCATGTCCCATTATCCAAATCTCATGGGCCATGTCCCCACATGCAGGGCTGTGTGCTTGCAGTGGGACAAAAAAGTAGCGGCACAAAAGTACTTTTTGTTCTGTGGACACCCCTGTATGCGCACTGTGGTTTGGCGCAAAATACCCCACTTCAGGCAAACTGCCCGTTTCCTGTGTCTCACAGCTCCTGACATGCTGGTAGACCTAGAGGAGGGGAGATATTCTGGCCAGCAGCAAGAACATCTCCCTGAAGAACCCAGCCTCCAGTTGGTCTGGCCCATGCTCCTGGAGTGCACGCCACGCCACAGGATTTTTTTTTTATACCAGGAGATTCTGGTATTGAATTTTGGTGCCATGCTGCAAATTTGCAGCATGGCACACTGTTGCACGAGCCGAATGTGGTTTGCAGCACTTAAAACAGGTTTGAAGCACTGCAAACCGCACACGCTCGCTTGTCTGAATGTACCCACAATGGTTACAGCTGCTACCAGTTTGACAAAGGCTGCTCTCCATAAAGACATCTAGAATGCACTGATGAACAAAACGCGTGCTGTTGAAATAAAATATCACTGAAACTGTTCTTCAAAGAGTCATAAGGCTCATGGGCAGGGGATTACATGTACCGACTGCAACAGGATGTATCACTTGCAGAGAATTTCTTCCATAGCAGGCCCAGAAAACCAAAAACCAGTATTAAATATTTGCACATATTCAATCTCCATATTTCATTCTGGTTTTTATTCTTCTGTGGTTTTCCGCCATAGTCAGTTTTGTCATGCCATTAAAAAGAAACTCTAAGTATATGACCAGAAGATTAAAAAACAACAACCCAATGCACATCATTTGGAAAAGGTAACCAAATCCTTCACTTTGACAGGTTGTAAACTGGGAATTGGAAGACCATTGTTTTTCTTTCAGTCATTTTGCCAAGTTAAAAAGGAAGTGTGCAATTAGAATAAAATATTTAAATAAAACATGAATGCTTGAATTAAAGTTGGTAGAATCGCTCTTCCCTACATTGCTTAGGAAGCATATGTACTTTCATAGGAAAAAATAAAATTGAGGGAAGGAAAAAGTCAGTTGGCAACAGAACCATAGGCTAGATCTTCAGTTGGTATCAATCAGCATAGCTCCACTGTTTTCACCCAATGAACCTGTAGTATGAGAAGTGTGCTTAATATAGGACCTAAAAAGTCTTCCTTAATTCACATTATTTTTTAAGTGCAGACTGCATGCTTTAAAACTCAGACTGGCGGTGGTGTGCCGAGCAAAATGGCCTCGTGTGCCGTGCTCGGCACATGTGCCGGGGTTGCTGATCCCTGGTCTAAGATCTCTTTTACAGACAGCAAAGTATTTGAGCCCTTCTTTATGTTGGCTTTTGGCATGGACACATCTCTAAGGTATTAATCAGCTTAAACTTCATCCAAAAATTCAAGCACAGGGACAAGAAGACTCTTGAAAAAGAAATTTCTACACAACGCAGAGGCCACACATGTAATGCCAATAGAAGGAATACGAATGGAAGCCTCAGTTCAAGAAAGTATCTACGCACAAGAAACTATTTAAGCACATTCTTATTTAGACTTAACCATGTGCTCAAGTATCATTAACTTCCCTCAGAATAAAGCCAGAAATTCAGCGTCTTTCCTGTATAGTGAAATAATTACTTGGCTCAAGATTGTCAGACCTTCAGGTTAAGAAAGGTAAATGATTATTCAGCAACTATGAGAGTCAAGCTTCTTTCTCAGGTGTCTAAATGTAGACTTGAAAGCCTAACTTCAGAGCCATACATTTTAAGGCCTGAAAGGAACATTCTGATCATCTAATCTAACCACCTGCATAACATAAACCAGGAGATCCCTTAAATTAATCCCTACTTCATATCCAATAGCTGTGTTTACACTATAGCATACTGGATAGAAAATTTTGATTTAAAAATGTCTTGTTATGCAGATTCCACCAGAACCCTGGGTAATTTATTCCCATGATTAATTACCCCGTCTGTTAAATATGGTGCCCATTTCTTGTTTGAATATATCTAATTTCAGTTTTCACCTATTGGTTCATGCTCTACCTGTTTTTTGCTAGACTGAAGAATGTTACTAAATTCCTGTTATCCATGTAGGTTCTTGCAGACTGTGGTCAAGTCACCTTTTAAACCTTTTGTCTTTTCCAGTTTCTGCTTTTCAGCATGCCATCCTGTAAGATGACTCTCATTCTTCATTCCTAGATGTATGGCCTTATATTTGGCTGCACTGAAGTAAGTATTGTTTTCCAAGGTTCAGCGTACCAAAATATAAAACTCACTATTTGCTACTCCCCTAATCTTTATGTAATCAGCAAACTCCATTCAATAATGATTTGGTTTCCAAAGTAATTGATAAAAATGTTAAATAGCACAGGGACAAGAACTGGAAGGGACCTCACCTAGTCTGCTAGATCCACAGTTCTTAGACCATTCCAGATATGTCTATCCAGAGTCTTCTGGAACAGCCAGAAGGTGATATCACAACTTGTTTCATTGTCATACCGTTTTTACAGTTAGGAATTTTTCGTGAGGTTTAATCTAATTTTGCATTCCTTTAATTTAAACCATTGCCTCATATACTGCTTCCATTACAAGGGGAACACTTATTTCCATCTTCATAGCAGCCTTTAAAACAGTTGCAAACTGCTACCATATCTTCCCTAATCTTTTTTTCCCCCAAACTATGTATACCTAAGCCTTTCCTCACATGGCTTACATTCCCACCTCTTAATCCCAATCACCTGAAACTTTTCCATTGTCCCAAAATGTATTGCAGGACAGCATTAACAGGCCAGAATATGCCTCAACCAGCTCTATTAGCATTCTTGGATGCAAATTATCATGGGCTGCTGACTTAAAAGCATCTAACTTCCATAGCTGCTGGTTAACATCACTCTTGGCTACTGTAGGAGTGAAAAATATGTCAGCATCACATGACCTGATATCATCCATTTTTCCCCAAATACAGAAAACAACTATTAATTGAACACTTCTGGATTTTCTGCCTAAAAATTGCCAGTTCTAATCATGTCCATCTAGTAAGGACCCAATACCGTTGTTGGGATTCCTTTTGTTCTTGATACAGTTAAACACTGTTTATTGACTAGCCCCGGTGGCCATTGATTTCTCCTTGTGTCCTTTTGCTTCCCTTAGGAATTTTCTACACTTCCTATACTTTATTTTGCTGCTATTGAATTCAATTTTATCATTTGTTTTTAAAAAGCTATGTTATACTGCTTTCACTTCCTCTCTTATGCCAGTCTTTTTTGTTGTTGTTGTTCTGGTTTTGCTTTTGTTTTTTTCTAATGAACATGTAGCAGGCATACCTTTCAGAGCTTGGGTTGAGTCCCAGGCTTGAGATCCTGCTGCTTTGATTGGTGGAGCCCATCCACCAATCAGGAGGCAGCAAGGGAAATAAAGTCATGCCCCTTTCCTGAGGGGAGGGGGAGAAGAGCTCCCCTGGACCTGATTGAAGACTGCAAACTGTCAGGTCTAGAAGATTGCAGGGGCGGAGCCCTGGAGCGTATAAAAGGAGCTGCGTACCAGCAGAAAGAAGATGCGTTGGGGACAGAGAAGAGAGAAGAGCAGGGCTTAGAAGAGCTGAGGAGAGCTGCTCAGCAGGGCGAAGCAGTAGCCCAGGAAGAGACCCTGAAGACTTCTATCAGCAGGGAGCAGCAGGCGGCTCCAGCAGTTAGGCTCTCGGTGCACAGCACGGCACACAGCATCCAGACCCTGGGAGCTGCATGAGGCAGCTCAGGTCTGCAAACTCTGGCCTAGAGCCTGAGACACAGTGCACAGAGCAAGATCTTTGGAGCCCCTTGGGAAGCTCAGGTCCCCAACCCCCAGCATGAGGCTGGGAGCTCAGCACAGGAGGCGCTGCACGGAGGGTGAGACCCCGGGAGGCACTTGAGGTGGTTCGGGACAGCAGCTCAGTGCAGATGACACTGCCCAGAGGACCCAGGAGCAGACCAAGCCCCGGTGCTGCGCAAGGCTGTCTGGGCCTCCAACCTCTAGCACAAGGCGAAGTGCCCACTACACACAGCGGTGCATGTGGCCCTAAGCCAGGCCGGCAGCAGCAGATTTGGGTGCCAGGAAAGTCCGGCAGGGAACAGAGTTCAAGCTGGAGAACAGGAGGCAACCCTCTGGGATTGTGGACTAGTAAGTTACCCTGGAGAGAGGGTCCCCACAGGGGAGGGACCCCCCAGGATTGCAAAGGGGCACCACGTGGGCTGCTCCTGGGTGATAGCGGGAGAGCTTAGGAGTCTCTGGGGTCTCCGTCTCCTTTTTTTTTCCCCCCCACCTCCTTTCTTGTAGTGGTACCCTGGGAGTGGGGCCCCTGCCCTGGAAGGCATCCAGGTAGTCTAAGGATTGCTGATTATATTTGTAGACTGTGCCTTATAGTTTATGTGAATAAGTTGAAGCAATAGTTTGCATATTAATAGAGTTATAAGGTTGCCTGATCAATATCCTTTGTTCTGGGTTGTTCTATTGTTCATCTGTATTTTTAAATAATAATTTATGTCCTTACCCTTTAGTGGTTTTGTTGTAATAATACATTTGTATATAGTTAAGTAATTGATTGACGAGGCCTGACTGAGGTGGCGGAGGTGTCCACTGGGCTGTTATGTCCCTCCGCAGCACACTGCCCTGCCAGTAATGCCCTCAGTTGGAAAGGAGAGTACAAACCCATGTGCACCCAGGCTACAAACATAATGTTTTTTTCTTGACTGTAGAATTTTGGCTTTTGGCGCCGATAGTAAAAAAAATAATAATAATTCCCAATTATTATTTATATTTTTTTCTGTTAAAATTTCTTCTCCCAGATGACAGTTATTTTCAGCTTTGTGAAACACCCTTTTAAATCACTTTGTAATATATATTACTGATTTGGGGTTTATTATGTGTGCACATAACAAACATAATTAAATATGATTACTAGCACCTACCTAATCAACCCCTTATTTTTAGTTCTGAGATCAATTCCTTTTTATCTGTCAAAATGCGGTCTAACAGAGAATTCCCCCATGTTGGATGCAACACTTTTGAAGTGAGGAAACTGTCACCTCTAATTTTTTGAGAGTCCAAAGACATTTTAGTATTGGCAGCCTAAGATCACTAGTATGTCCCCCTCAGATTGAAGTCCCCCAGTAGGGACCATCTTTTGAAAACTACTACTAGATCTTGTTTAGAGACTCTTCTGTCTCTTGGGCAGTGGGGAGTAACAGGAAGTTGTTCTTTGCTGGGCTTCTGAAGTGCAAGCACAAAGCCAGAACCATATAAAAATTAGAAGAGGGGAATTTTCAAATTATTGTCAACATTTTAGAATTGTTTCTGTTTGAGAAGTTTAGAAAGAGAGCATGTATCAGTTAAGAACAGTTTTCATGACATTTTTTCTAGGAAGTTTTTAGTTTGGTTTGTTTTGTGTGGGAGGGGGTGTTTTTTGTGTATTTTCTTGTCTTTTTCTTCCCATTTTTTTTCACCAACTGCAAAACAGTTGCAATTTCTATTTCCCAGTTTATTAAAAAATATAGGGGGATAAGGACAACTTTTCAATAAAAAATGTAATTTGAAGCAAGTGAAATCAGCAGTGCCAGTCAGCATATATCACAACCACCAAAAAATCTCATTACTTTTGCTTTCTTCTGGGAAGGCACTTGTTCCTATTGGAGTCACCTTGCTCTTATGGTAAATGACAATATACTACTCACTAGATTCTAGCTTGGTTATTTCTTCTTTTATAATTCAAGCCATGCCCTGTGTGGTCAATGAGTGTGCTAATGCAGTCTTCTGAATCATGAGAGGATACCTACAGGCCTTATAGCTCTGCAAGCTCTTCAGCATTCATTAGAACAAATCAAAACAATGTTCAGGTGAAAGACACCTGGGTTTCAGATGTGCTGAGAACTCAACTTGCAGTTAAATCAATGGGAGCTGCCAGCAACTTGGAAAATCAGGGTGCTTGTATTTAACACCAATATATTTAGGAGCTTAACTTAAGGTCACTGAATTTGAAAATGTATACCCACAGCAAAGAGGAAGTTGTGCTGAACACTGAAGCTCAGGCGCAACAATCCACAGGCCAAGCATTACTTAAGGGAGTGTTGAAAATGGAGCCAGTGCACTGAAGCTTGTGTGATACACTACTGAAAATCGAATGGCACGATTTACTGGTGTAAACAAGGTTTCACAGTTCCATAATTCAGTGAGGCTGAAGGATACCAAATTATGACCTTACCAGTGAAATGTGCTTATTTTTGTTAGAATATTACTAGCATAGTTTTCTTGTATGCTGTGGATAGACAAAGTTTGGGATATTTACCCAAGCCATTTTGACTTGGAAACTGCGCCAGAGTTCCTGAGACCACCTTTTCCCCCAGGATTTCTAATATCTCCTTCTTTTGGGTTGCAAGATCTGCCTCCTTTGTGTTATACTGGTGTTTCAAGTCATGGCTTTGGCTGAAGCCAAGATATGTAATGGTACAACTTGTTTCAAGATAAACAAATCACATATAATATACACTAGCCAATTGCCCATCAAGAATGACATGGAGGGGCTGGGACAGAATACCACCACCTAACACCCCATGCTACCGCTGTTCTGCATCTTGCAGGGAGCAAGGTGTCCGGTCCTGCCCTCTGTCCGGTCCTTGGTGCAGCTTCGGAATCATGGCAGCGCTCCCCCACACTTGGAGCACTCTGATTGGCTGTTTCCATCAGCCAATCAGAGCACAAATAAAGTGTTATGGACAGACAGACTTAGGCTTTTATAATATTAGAATATATCTATCTATCTATAAACTAGCTTGGTACAAGATTGGGACAATGCTTCCTTGTTTTCCTCAAACTGATTTGGTAATCATGAGTAACAAACAAGCACAAGTTGGTTAGATGTAGCTACTGGAACTATCTAAAAAAAAAAATCTATGTTCATGGAGTGGGGCCATGCTGAAGAATACCATGGTACTTTGGACACAAGTCGTGAGTGCTATTCAGGAACCTAAATGCTTGCAACCATTAATTAATGCAACTTAATCATGAAGGATTCAAGTACTTATTTTACAAGCAAACTGGGAATGTGAGGCAATAGAGACTTACTGATTTGCTCAAAATTGTCCAGTTAATCAAGGACAGAGCCATGATTAAAATTCAGGAGCCTCAGTTTCCTCAGGAGATGCTTAGCAAGTTCACATTGCAGTTAACATTACAGATTATGGTTTGGCGAATTTTTCAACATGGACATTAGAGTCAGGTTTTGGTGATACAACTCTTCCACCTAAAAAGTTTCACCATTCTCGAAAAGTGCTCAGAAATGTTTCTAGCTGACTATTTGGCCCCATGCTCTTACATATGAAATATAAAGGGAGGAATATCCTCAGGGTCCCCATACAAAATTCACACCTGTGACTAACCTAACTGGCTGCTGGATTTCCCCAGTGCCCCATTGAGAGACAGCTAACAGAGTGGCTATGTATCTTGGTTTCAATTTGGGAAGGCCTGTCACAGTCAATTTAACACATCACTATGAATAATGCAAATTCATCCAGGCCATACCATTACTTAAACTCAGGGCTTGTTTGTACTCACCTTTTTAGACACCTCTGTAGTAACTTCAGTGAATTTACTGCTGCAAACCTAACTGCATAGCATAGTACACTAATTTAAACTGAGCTGTACAAGTTAAGTCAAAAGCCAGATCCCTAATATAGACAATGATGTTTTTCCCTAACACTTTGCTTATATCTTTCAAATGAAAGTGGAGACAGAAAAAGAGAAGGTGTTGCTAATAGTTAATTTAGAGACCTGGCCTGATATTGCGAGTTCAAGATTAAATCCTCAGTCTCTTGGCTCTACATGCTGTACCCTGTTCTATAACCCAAGGGAGCATCTGTTTACCAGACTTTCTGACTTTCTACAGTGCTGGTACTAATCGCAACTGAGCAGTTAGTTTGTAAAGGAAGCCCTTTGTTCTGGATCTTTATCAGTCTTTTTATTAAATTGGGTTTCTGGTTCTCACCTAAAATGTGAGATGACAAGAGTTGCCATGATTTAAAGTCTCTTTTCCCTGAATGTTAGCAATAAATCAAATGTAACACAAGGGCACATCTAGATGAACATACACATGTGGTATGCGACACCATGGACCCATCTGCAGCACCATACACCACATGCACCACATAAGCAGGTGTTCCCCATGATTCAAATTAGCAGTATGGGGCATTAGATTTTCTTTGTCCATGTCAAGCTGGCACATAAGCGCCCTCCATCATCCTTTCAATCATCCAAGTGCACATTCCACTGCAACTGCTGAGGCAGTAGTTCTGTGGGTCCATGACGTTCCCTCCATAAGGCTTCACGAGCCAGGGCTTTAGGGAGTAGGCAGCGTCCACTAATATGATGGGGGGAATGGGGACACTGCGGATCACTCTTGCTTCCATGCTGGGTGCATAGTCTCCTTTCTCCACGATGTTAGCCAGGGGGGAGTTTCAGAACACCCGTGCATCATGTGTGCTGTCGGCCCACCCTGTAAAAATGTTCATGAACCAACCCCGGTGGTCCACCATAGCTTGCAGGATCATGGAGGCATATCCTTTCCTGTTAATGTAAAGCCTCCCACTCCCTGTAGGGCACAGCACTGGAAAGTGAGTGCTGTCTAAAGCCCCCACACAGTTTAGGAACCTCTTCTCATTAAACCCATCCATCACTTGCTGTGGATTCACCAGGCAGATAGCTTTGTTAGGAAATATGTCCATAAGCAGCTGGCATACCTCATGAGTCGCCTGCCCCACTGTGCAGGCAGCCACGCCAAACTGGCTGGCAATGTAGCGGAGGCTGGCTGGGCTGGCTAGCTTCACGATGGCCATTGCAACCCTCTTGTCTGGTGGGATGGGCCGACACATGTTTGTGTCCTGCCTCATCATGTGTGGGCCCAGCATCAAGATGATACGGTAGAATGTCTCCCTCTTCATTCAGAACATCTCCAGCCACTGCTGGTCATTCCAAGTGGTCAGGACAATTTGCTCCCACCAGTCCGAGCTGCTCTCGCAGGCCCACACCTTGCGGATTCTGTTGGTCCTCCTGAGCCCAGTCAGATTCCACTTGTTCACTTTGCTCCCCTGTGTATGCCATGTATCTTCTAGTTTGTGCTTTTAAAGCAGGAATCACACAACTTGCCACTGAAAAGTGTAGTGTAGTATTCCTGGTGAAGACTTCCTGCAGCATTCTATCATAAAACAGAATTTCCAGCAATGCATCCTCCTCTTCCTCCTCCTGCTCCTTGTGATCCATATCCTCCATCGTGCTGCATACTTCATCCTTGTTCTCCATTTTGCCTGTCTCCCAGCAGTGGCCTATCACCCATCTGCACCAAGCAGGGTGGCAGAGACTGTGTGTGGTTGTTGTAGCTGCTTTTTCAATACTTTGCCTTTTTTCTTTGTTTACCAGCTGCTGTGACCCACCAGGAACGGCGCCCCACTCTCACTTCAGCAGAGTGCTGCAGAGATTTTCACAGCAAGCAAAGACAAACGTACAGAACCTCGCTCGAGGCTTTGCCAGTTCTCAGTAGCCAGAACAGAACACGAAGCTACCTGGTGGGATGAACTTCATGACTCCCTGCATAAGAACTGTGCCATCCTCAAGGAAGTGCGAGACACCACGAGTAATTTGAGACATGCAGTCAACAAGTCCAGTGCTGAGTTCCATAGTTCAAATGGCATTTTCAAGGAGGCCTTGGAGAAATACCTATGCCTCCCAGAAGGGAAAAGTCGGTCTGCTTGTCTTGCCTCTGTGTAAGATGAGCCTGTTCCCCCTAACTCTGTGGGGTCACAGCAGGGCTGAATGAACGCAAGAAGGGCCAGGAGGGTGCCACTGCATTTCAGGGAGACAGGGCTGGTTCAGCATCATGGTGGGGTGAAGGCAAAGAAGCCCAAGTAAAGGCTTTAATACTCTATTGCAAACAATAAAAGCTCACAATAGTTTCCTGTGTCTGCCTCCATATCTTTCTTGGCTCACCCTACACAAAGCTTCCTGGTGTGTGTGTGTGTGTGTGTGTGTGTGTGTGTGTGTGTGTGTGTGTGTGTGTGTGTGTGTGTGTGTCGCGCGTGACGAGTGAGGCCTTTTGTTGGGGGGCAGCAGCCTGGGGTTTCCAGCTTTGCATGCACACAACACAATCTCCGCCTCTTCTGTCACCTCCCTGCCTGCATTTTTGCAAGACACCACCAACCAGCCACTAACTTGCACAGGTAAATTGGGCGGGGGCTGCTGCCTGGCCTGCACAGACAAAGGCTGCCTCCTCTGTCACCCTCCCACCAGCCTGGCTTGTGTGGAACCCCAGAGCAAGGCCTTGGTGGGGGCAGGGGGGCCCTGGGGTTTGCAGTTTTGCCTGTACACAAACCCAGGGACTTTGCAAAATTTTCTGCTTTCTTTTCGCGCCCTTTTCCAGCCCAGCACCAAACCTCCTGCTGCCCCCACGGAGCCATGCCCAGAGTTGTGCGGCCAGCAGCAGCGGCACAGCATGGGGTGGTGTTGGGGATGGCTGCGGGCCGCCTGGCCCCCACCATGCTGCCACTGCCACCCAGTGGCCAGCCACACCCCCATCCCCACGCCCCCATCCCTCTCCGTGGCCGCATGCCAGCCTCCCTCTCCCCCTCCCTTGGGCAGGCAGCCAGGCAACATATGTGCGGCCCGCATATGGTGGGCACCACCACATTGCGCCCTGCATTGCTTGCCCGCAAAGCTCCCCCACAGAGGGGCACCCCTGCCCTCATCCCCTGGCCCTGCTCCCAGCTGTGATGTGCTGCCTGGGGCCAGCAGCACCCCCTACTCCCTTAGCCTCCAACCATCTTCCCCAGCCCTGCCCCACAGCCCCAAGCCCCACTTACCACTAGGATCCAGGGGCAAAGGGCATGGCTTCATCGTGGCAGTGCTTGCTGCTCTGTGCTCCAGGGCCGGAGGGTGAGTCTGAACCTGAGCCCAGCCTTGGATGCCTCAGAACACAGCTCCACAGTGGCAGTGGGACATTTTGTAAGCAGTGGCAGTCACCGTTGGCACAGGCCATCCCACAGGTAAGCGGCAGCGGCTGCCCATGATGGCAGTGACAGCCACTGCCTACAAAACCTCCTGCTGCTGCTGCAGAGCCGTGCCCGGAGCTGTGTGGCCAGCAGCAGCAGCGTGGCGCTGGGTGGTGGTAGGGATGGCTGCATGCCACCCGGCCACCACCATGCTGCTGCTGCCGCCCGGCAGCCAGCCGCACAGCTCTGGGCATGGCTTGGCATCAGCAGCAGGAGGTTTTGTAGGCAGCAGCTGTCACCGCCATCATGGACCTCCAGGTAAGTGGCAGCTTCTGCCGCATGCAAGCCCCTGGCCCCTCACCCTCATCCGTCACCATGGCTGCAGAGCTGGCCATGGAGCTGTGCTCCGACTGCATGCCAGCCTCCCTCTCCCCCTCCCCTGGGCAAACGGCTGGGCAGCATGTGTGCAGCCCGCACATGACGGGCACCACCACACTGCACCCTGCATCGCTTGCCCGCAAAGTCCCCCTGCAGAGGGCACCCTTGCCCTCACCCCCTGGCCCTGCTCCCAGCTGCAATGTGCCACCTGGGGCCAGCAGCACCCTCCACTCCCTCAGCCCCCAACCATCTTCCCCAGCCCTGCCCCACAGCCCCTAAGCCCCACTTACCTCTAGGATCTAGGGGCAAAGGGCATGACTTCATGGTGGCAACACTTGCCCACAAAGCCCCCCAGCCTGCATGCAGCCGCCAGCACCCCACACCATCACAGAGCCATGCAGGCAGTTGTGGGGCATGCCACTGCATGCAAGCCCTCGTTTCAGCCCCTGGCCAGGAGACACGGATGTGGCCCGCACACAGTGGTTGCCACCGCATTGCCACTGCCGCGTCCTGCGCCACTTGCCCACAAAGCTGTGCAGGAGGCCGTGGGATGGTAATGCAGGGTGCAGTGGCACAGTTGTGGTGGTGGCCTCCATGTGCGAACCTCCTGTCAGGCTAGCCAGCATGTGTGTGGCCCAGACTGGCACCCCTGCCCTCACCCTATCGCCCTGCTCCTGGGAGTGGGCACAGGGACAC
>NW_005841988.1:2428808-2429207 GCF_000455745.1 Alligator sinensis
TTCTTGATCTACCCCCCCAGCACCTTCCCTTTCCCCCACCCTGCCCCACCCCTTCCCCCCCACACATTTACCTGCTGGGGTGGGTGTCAGTGTCTGTGTCTGCATGTCTGTGGGTCCAGGGGGCTGTTGCGAGGGGTGTCAGGAGGGCTGTTGAGACTGTTGGGGGGAGTGTAGGGCACCAGCAGCACTGGGGGTGGGCTGGGGGGAAACTTTAATTTTTATCACAGATTTTGAGTTTTTAATCAGAGAAATTGCAATTTTTAATCAGAGAAAACCAGGATCCCTGCTTATCACCCTGCAGTCATCACACACATCCTGGGCCTCCACCATATGTATGTCACCATTCTCCCTACCCCTTGGGGACAGCTTCCCGCTAGCTTCCCCTCCTAGATATCCCAT
>NW_005841988.1:2429278-2434502 GCF_000455745.1 Alligator sinensis
CCCCCCCGCCACCTTAGGGATGGACACCCTGCAGGGAACCCCTCTCCCCCAGCCCCTCGTTCTGCATTAAGTGCCTGTAAAGGACCAGAATTGACCCCTTGCCTCAGACAGTCTAACAGGAGTTAATCCCTATTGAAGCCTGAGTGGGACTGCGGTCAGACATATATATATATATATACACACACACACGCGCACACACACATATATATATATATATATATAGAATTACAATTACAGTTTGATTCCTTTCCATGAGAAAGCAGATACTGAGCGTAAGGCAGGTGATTATGCACCCACCCTCTGTGCCTCTTTTCCCTGGGGAGGGGTGTGTGAAGGAAATGGCCACCTCCTGGTTCCTGAATATGGTTCCTGAACTTGTATTGTAACTGGCCACAAAAGCAAGCTGTTCTCGTGAGCTGTGGTCACTGCATTGGCAGAGGACTCAGGTTGCATCGGGGACCTTGCACTAAGGAAGGTGATGAGGCTTGAGTTTCTCCTCTGAACCTTCTTCCTCAGTTGCTGGCCAAGACCTCCCCTCCATTGCACCCTTGGTACCCTCCCTAGCTTCCTTTTACCCCATGGCTCGGGGTCTGATGTGATGCTAGCATAGTCCCTCCCTCCCATCTCCTTTGTTGTTGTTGGGGAGCATCAGATACATTTGCACAAGTTCTCCAGGCCCACAGTTTTCTCTCCCTCCTCCTGCTGGTTACTGGCCATGACCTGCATCAGTACTAGCTAGACAAGTTGTGCAAGCGCACTTCATTCATTGTTGCAGATTCTGCTGCAGAGGGCTCGGGTTGCCTTGTTGGTTGCTGGTGGGTGGGAACTGAATAGAATACACCTCAGAATATGCCTAGCTTCTGGGCCCTGAACCAGCTTTGAGATTCACAGAAGTTTAGGGCTGGAAGGGCCAGGACCGTAATAGTTTGATTTCATCAAGTCAATGTTACTCTATATCTTCCTCCTGTAAAATCTGAAAAAACCTGTTTAAGGGCTTTTAATAACTTTTGTTAATACCTTCTTCTTGGTAAAAATCAAAATATTACATCTTCCTCTTGTAAAATCTGAAAATACCTTTTTAATTTTTTTAATAGCTTTTGTTAAATACCTTCCTTCTTGGTTGCTGGCCAAAGACCTCCCCAGAGTTTCACCCTTGGCACCTACCACAGCAAGCAACCAAGCAGACACATCCCAACATGACCTCTACTTTGCGGGTAGTAGGCTCTTAGCTCCACTTTCCCTGTCCCTTATAAGGGCGTGTCCACACATGCAAGCATATACACTTGCAGCAGCTCAAATAGAAGCAGTGCAAATTTGAGCCGGGGCTTTTTGCCTCAGTGCGCGTGTTTGGCCATACACTTTATTGAGGAGCAAATTGTGCCACTTGGGGCAAAATAACCCTGCCTGGCTCCTCCCAGATCTGCAGCCAGGGGGAGCTAGAGCCCAGAGCCACCACCTGTATAAAAAGCTGCCCTAGCAAGTAGCTCAGGGCTACTTGCTCTCAGGAGCTTCTGGGGCCAGCCAACTGGTACCTGGGGACACTACCCCTTGTGCTAGCTGGACTACTGAAGCAGCCCTGAGAGTTCCCTGCACCTTTTACCCACTGCAGCAGTCTGGCAGTGGGGGCTGCTGCCTGGCTGTGACCTGCTGTGCACCTGCCAGACCCGGATGCCCCTCTGGGCCAGCTGCCAGTGGGCTGTGGCTGCAGAGATAGCCTCTGTCTGGCACTACTGCCATGTGTGCCCCTGCCCAGCCATCTGGGCAGCTATTGCCTGGAAGATGTTCTGGGTGTGGTGGCCTGCTTTGAACTGTCAAAGCATGTCCTCCTGGCCCCATTTGGCCAGGAGGTCAGCCACAGCTAGCTGGGTCCAAGGTGCCAAAAAATTATTCATGGGTGGTATAAAAGAATTATCCTCTACCATGGTGACACCACATCCAGTAGACATGATGGGTCACATCCAACAGATATGGTGTTACATCCAGTTTCTTGCAGAACTACAGCAATGGTTGCATTTTTGCAATTGTAAATATCATATTTTGGCACTTGCATGAAAATAACTTTGTAAGTTGCTTATACCATCAAACAGTTATAAAAGAAAACTTTCTTGCATATAAATGAAGTATGGTTATATAGAAGCCATTTTCTCCCAAATGTTATATTGTTTAGATCCATGTATCTTAATATTACTAGTTTAATCATAGTCTAGTATTATGCCTTATTTCAATTTAGCAGCATAGAATTTGAATTACAGATGTAGGTAAGGCATCACAGACTATTAGTAGCTAGACATAGATATTTCCAGTCCTCTAACTTAAAAGTGCATGGACTGTTTTATTTTTCTTTCAACTTCTAAAAAAGATTATATATGCAAGATCTATGTATGTATGTATGTATGTGCATATGTACATATGGACAAATGCATCTTGTATTAAGATCATCATATGCCAAGTTTCACTCCAGAGTGAATTTTTATAGCCAAATTAAAAAGCTGTAAAACTTGGAGCTTATACTGGAAATTATGACAAATGAACAACTTATAGCAGCACTAGAAGAGCCAGCCTCTGTATAATATGGGTAATGTTTGAAGAGATGTTGTAGTATTTCTGCGACCCCTCAATGGTACATTTAATACCCATTTCACTGTGAAAAATTGATTCAGTAAACAGCAATTTACAATTTCTGCCATTGGTATTAATATCAATGACTCTTTTAAAACCAATAGTGTTCAGGTTGCTTTTTGCATTGGAGCACATGCTTAATTAATCAGGCTTGCCATCCTCATTTGCCCTTCACTGGGTTTCACTGATGATTACCCAGTAGAAAATTCAGCCCCTTAATGCAGACAATATCCTTCTTAATCCTTTCCATAGTCTGGCTTTGGTGGGGGGTTGCTATTTCATTGTCAGTGAATTAGCCCTGGACAGTACCACTGCTCCTCAAACATTGTTCTAAAATTTAACCCCTTAAAGCTGGCTGGGATTGTGTTGTTCTCTTTTCCCATCCAGAATGACTTTTCCTTAAAGTACCTTTTCCCACCCTGTTTTTTAAGTTTTGATGACTAGTTTATAGAAAAATGTATGTGCAACATATGAAATGTAAGGCAAGGGAAGCATTAGGTGTAAGTTATTCTAATTTATGCAGGTAAAAGGTACCATGTGAGAAAACACAAAAAACCCTTCTTAACTATCCCTGATTTTGGGTAGTCACAATTTTTGCCTTTAGAGGACATTATTGCTTATGCTTTCTGCTAGTTCCACCTAGGAAAGAAAAATCAGCAAAGGTAGTGAAACCCTTTTAAATAAAATATAATTCACAGACAGGAGCAGAATTTTCCTCTGGATCATTAGCAGTGGAGCCCAGTGAGGGGATAATGACACAGGGCCTGATTAATTAAACATTTGCACCTATTGTGTGTAATTACAGTTGGGAGAATTATCTGATGGACATGTGTTTACCCAACACTGGGCTATGAAACTACTGAACTCAGCCTGTACTAGGCCTCAGGCAGAACACAGTGTAGTGGCTTGAGAACTGAGACATCCCACTGTTTTGTGCAGTAGCCCAAAGAACCTTTCCTCCTGCCAGCTCAGAAATTCAGCTCTGTATTCATAGTCACTTTCTCCTAGATGCAGCCTCAGATATTTATACTATGAATTAGTTTAATGCTCCTGATTATCCTGATTAATTCAAGTTTTGGTTAATTATTGTAACTTAATGTTGATTACTATTTTCTTGCAAGTGCTTTTCTATCTCATTTGTCTTATCTACACAATATGTCCAAACAGTACACAACCATATGAATTAATATGCAAAGGCTTTCATTTGAAACATTTTTGGAGAGAGTTCCACAATATAGCAGTTGAACTTTAAAACCTCATAGTTGCTTTATGTTACTAATTAATATTTCCTCAGTTTTTGCAATGATTCCTGGGATCCTTCATCTAAAGCAATGGAGACCAACCTTTTTGGCAGGCATGCCACAGATTAGCCCTGCATCTTCCCAGAGTGCCACTCTGATCCCCTTACCTAGACTGATCTTCTGCTCTGCTTTCTTTTCCCTCCTCTATCTGTGCTGCCTGTCCCCTCCCTGGTCTGCTGTATGCTACACACACAGGGTACCTAAGCCATGTTGTGGCATACATGCTGCAGGTTGGCCATCTCTGCTTTAATGGGAAATCTGAAACTTTCTAACCATAGTGAGCTCTTTGGGGCAGGTATTGTTCTTTGCCATGTTTGTATACCTAGTGACATGACAGGCCCACAGCCTCAATAAAGTTTCTAAGGCAATGAGTCTCAACCATGATGCCATGGAAATCAAAGAGATGTATTTTTAAACTGAATGAGGGGGCCTAGAATCTAGGTCTCCTGATTCCTGGATGAGTTGGTTAGGCTAAATTATGGGCCCTTGTCCTCTTTCTAACACAGGCTAGTCATACGTTTTTGTCAGGTACAATTTCCTGACATGCGCAGAGTGCAGTCTGCTTGAATGTTCAGTAGCTATCTGAACACTGGGGTGTCTACACTAGTAGGGGAGCATGATCACAAACTGTGCAAACTTTCCAAGAGTAGCAGGTACATGGCTAGAAAACTGTCATACGGGTGCAAAAAGTAAAATAGGATTTATACCCCAAGTATAACTGCATTATAAATATGATAATATTGCCCAGGGTTTAATGGCCAATAGCCTAAGTGGGAATGTGATTCTGCTCTGAAATTTAACCATAAATAATAGCTCACTTTATTTGCCTCTCTGTGTGGTTTCTTAAGAAGTTAAGGTTATCAAGACCAGAAGGGACTGAAAGCACCACAGACAGCTCAGCTATTGCAGAGTTGTCTGTGATTTTGAGGAAACTAAAAACAGCCCTGAACAGTGAGTGACAGGAGGCCATTGGAGAAGTGTGTGTAGGACAATAGGAATAGAAAGTAGGGAAGGATCACTTTAAAAGAGATCCTTTGTATTCACTAGGAATTTGATTACCTGGATGGTATTGACAGTAACAGACCCCTCCCAGAACTTCCCCAATTTGCCTACTACAGGAAGCATACAGAAAATAGTATGATCAAAACTTTTCACCTTCATAACTACATTTTCAGATGTTATCCAGCTTGCTTTTTCATTCTACTGACACTCAGCCACCACCCAGATGACTGGAGGTGGGGGGAGGAACGGAAGCTTGCATGCAGCTGCTGCCACCCACCACTCCGTGGTGCCACCACTCTGTA